>NC_081547.1:1663394-1772997 GCF_901000735.1 Corylus avellana
TTGGACCACCCCTTGGCCAAAATGGGGTGGAAGGGTGGCCATGGGGGTGGCTTCATTTTTTTTTTTCTTTTTGTTTAAAAAAATTATTTTTTTATTGCCCAAAATGACCCAAACTGGGTCGTTTTGGGCTACCGCATGGTGCGGCAGTTTTGCACTACCACACCTAATTAAGCCAGCTCCGGTATAGGCGCTACGTTTCCTTGACAATGGCTTGAAGATAGACCAAGTTTTTAATGTCCGATTCATCAAGATGTGTCCTTGCCAACATGAATGTTTAACTCGTCTTGGGCCTTTCTCAACACGTGTAGATTGTTGAGTAGTAGAGACCGAGTCCACGTTAGAAGAACCATGGTCACGTCTCTTCCCACTATGATTAAATTCCAAATTAAGTCTCATTATTAGTATTCCAATCCTCCAATTTATGCCCTAGCTAGCATATCAAGTACAAATTAAAGTTGAATGACGATCCCTACATTTGGGTGATCAAATTTACCGAAATTACTCTCCTGTAACCTTTAACATTTAACAAATTTTTTAACTTTAGGTTCTGCTCTTACAAGTAACTTTTTTTTTTTTTTTTTTTTTAAATTTTAACTAATAAGTATTTAAGTTGCATTCCTACAAGTAGACAAGACCTTTTCGAACACATCTCTTTTGTAATTAGCCAAAGGTTATCAACTTGCCACAGAAAAAGGTCACTACTCTCAGCCAAAATATTGTCTTCATCAAAATGGAGAAGAATAAAACCTTGGGCATTTTGAATCTCAGCCAAGACAAAAAAAGGAAAAAAAAACAAAAGAAGAAAAAAAGAAAAAGAAAAAAGAAAGAGCAATGTTGATTGAGGTACATACGAATAGATCGATCAGTCAAAATGTTAACATGTGTGTGCCAATGCCAATGGCTAGAGGGCTTTTCTATTCTTGCGTTCCCTAACATTGTCTGTGCCAATGCCAATGGCTAGAGGGCTTCTTCATTCTTGCATTTCCACGAAGAACATGAACACGTATTTCTTCACATGTATTTCCTCTCTGAAGGACAAACTCAAACACGCATTGGTCTTCAACTTTCACATTGTTGTTCGCGAAATAAGACCACCCAGAACCAATAGCTATTCGGCCATCTTCTTTGAATATGATTCTCACCGGCCAAGCCTGTCCATTCTGATCACGAAGCACAGTCTTTGGTTTTAGTGCAATGTTAAATGCTTTTACCACCGATTTATGAATGTACTGCAACCACAAACAATATTACGACTCATCAAAAATCTCATTTCTATATATATTAAAATTTCAATGTACCCCTACTACATACCACACCAATATCTTACAAAGACTCACCACGGTAGCTAGCGTACAACGAGAAATGCTCAGCACAAAGTGTGGAGTCTTTGATGCTACAAGTCCAGCTACCACTGCAGGGGTGTTGCTCTTTTCAAGATTTGTTGATTTAGGCCCACTAGCTTCAGATGAATCTGTACGTAAACAAATTTGTTTTCATGTTAAACAAAACAAACTAAAAAATGGAAGATAGAGAATTAGCTGAGAATAATAAATATTAAATACAACTCACCGCCTGCCTCACCTTGCTCTGCAGTATAATCTTGTTCCAATTTATCCTCAGCAGGAGTACTCTCACTAATATCTATTGGTTCTTCCTTCATGCATCCTCTTCGATCGAATATCTCCACTTCAAATAAAGACCTTCTATTGTATTGGAAGACTAGGAAGTCTCCAAAATTCAAAAAATGAGCACGTTTAAAGCGTTCCCAGCCATTCGTGAACAACATGTGCCCACCAATTTCTTCTAGTTGGACACACCAGTACTTTCTAGCACCATCAATGAAATATACCTTTTCTGGTATCCTTCCATTGAAATGCCTGACAAAATCATGTGGTATGGACTGGACAAAATAAATTGAATTTTCATTAGATAGCTACATTAAAAAACACTGCATAGAATTACTCATTCTTTTATGTTGTGTGTGTTAAAAATCCTCTAATGTGGTTCATAAAACTTATACATCCACAATTTTCCTTTGAATAGAGATGGTATTTTCAGATAAAAATATATATGCGTATATAAATGGACGGGAAGGGAAGGAAGGCCAAGGAGCGAAAGCTCCCATAAGATATTAAAAGTAATAATTAATAGGCACATAATTAAACAGAAATCCCTATAATTGCAGCCAATCAAAAGTATTTTACTTCGTAACTCAAGCGAGATATATAATTGTTTATCATGACAAAAGTATATTTAATTTATTTAAATGGAATTTCAGGATGATCAAAATGGCCACCACTGGATGTACGTGGAAAGTAAATTAGAAATTATACACATATTCAACAGTACTCATCATTTGGTGCTTTAGATGTTGAGAGAGAGAGAGAGAGAGAGAATTAGTTACTGCATTTAAAGTCATCATATTGATATAGTTAAATGAAATCAAATACACGTACAGCGTCCGCTCGTCATATATTTTCCTTTGGACTGATGAAAATCTTATTAACCATGAACCTTTTGAAAACACTGTTTCAAGATGATCATAAATACAAGTCAAGCTTGAAAGAATATTTTCAAAGAAACAACGAAAAAGACAACTTATGAATCTACGAACCCAAAAAATAAAAATAAAAAATTGTGTTTTACCCTTCACAGTTCACACCTACCAAATATTACAAAACATTGAGCTTATAGAAACGCCATATTATATATATATATAGAGAGAGAGAGAGAGAGAGAGAGAGGCTGTACTAGTTGGTGAGAGCTGGAAGCGGGGCGAAATAATTTGAAGAACTTGGGCCTGTAGGCCTGTGTCTGTTTGTGTCCGCCAGAGCTGTCCATTTGGCTCGCTGTCTCTCTCTGTCTCGTTCTTTTTCTTTTTTCTTGGTTGCCCTGTTTGTGCGAGTTTGACAATTAAAAAGCAACACAATTATCAAATGGAAAATATATAAGAATTTTAGAAATCAAAAGCGTAGTCAACAAAGAATGGACAATTTTTAGGGCCTCGTAAAATGAACAAAACCAAAAGCAAATTAACATAATATATGCTCTATCTCAAGTTCAGCAAAACGAAAAAAAAAAATAACCCAACAAATCAGACACACTAGACTGAAAAAATAAAAATGAACAGATCACCCAACGTCCAAAGTTTTTAAAATTTGTCTTAAAATTAAATATAAGTTTTTTTTATAGTTCAACACCCCAAAATAATACTTTCGCCCCCCCTCAAAAAATAATATTTTTGTCGTCCTTAAGCTTTCTTGAAGAGAAGTGAGTGCAAACTGCACAAAAAAAAGTCCTACACGAAAATTAAGAACAATATTCACGATAAAAGCTTTCAAAGTTTCAAACTAGTTTTCAAAAGCTGAAATTTTTACAAAAAAAAATATATATATATTGTTCTATTTGGTTTGAGACTCTGAAGCAACTTTTATACTTTGAGCTTTGTCTAACATCATGTCAAGCATTAAACTCACGACTAAAGAAGAGGAAAGACTCTCTATCTCTTCCTCTCACAGAGCAGATGAGAAGGCAGGATATTTTCTATACCTGGGAAACGAACATGTTGAGATTGGTGTATGTGGGTATCTCAATGTCAAGCGATCTGTGAAAAATGTTGTAGATAGCTTCGTTGGCGAGTAGCTTCGTTGGTGAGTGGGTATCTCAATGTCAAGATCTTCTTTAGTCCACAAAATAGAAAGCTAAGAACCAGAGACAGAGACACAGAGAGAGAGAGAGAGAGAGAGAGAGTCGTTGGTGAGTGGGTATCTCAATGTGAAGAAGATCTTCTGTAGTCCACAAAATAAAAAGCTAAGAACCAGAGAGAGAGAGAGAGAGAGAGAGAGTCGTTGGTGAGTAGGTATATCTCAATGTCAAGAAGATCTTCTTTATTCCACAAAATAAAAAGCTAAGAACCAAAGAGAGAGAGAGAGAAAGAAGAGAGATAGGACAAGCCCATCATTGTGATGAGTATCTGCAATATCACAAGTCTGGTGTGGTGTCCGTGATGTTTGTTTTGGTCAATAACTAACAAGGACTGGCTAGTCTGGCTTTGTTCTCTCTGCTCCGGCGCTGTCCATTGTGTCTACTATAGTTTCTAGTTACGTTTTTGTCAAGAATTTGCGCAATAATAGGTGCCTTTTTGAGTTTTTCTAGCTTCATCTATTTACTGCCTTTACAATGCACTCTGTTTTTGGGATTGAAATTTAGTGTTATATTAGAATTTGGAGGCTTAATTAATGTCCGTTTAGTATTGAACCAATTAATTAATGTAGTTGTTTGGGGGGAGGTGGAGTGGCAGGCTGGCAGCGTGGGAAAGGGAGGGGCTGGGTTTGCAGAAGATCTTTTTTCGTTTGGATATATATATTTGAAGAGAGCGACAGAAAGGGAGTGAAAAAGAGAGAAACATGCACAAGAGAAGCGTGATTCTGCATGTTCCTGCTGTGGCACGTACGAAAAAAGAAAGAGGAAGAAAGTACCTCAAATGGTCAAAACACAAAAGAAACACGGGAGGGGAAGAGGACAAACATCCTCGATCTGCAAATAGGAACAGAGCACACCATCAAATTTTTTATCTTAAAAGGAAGAGAGGATATATATATATATATGTATATATATATAAAAGTAATTAAGACAAGCCAATTTATAAATCATAATTTAGTATTTAATGAAATTTATAAAGTGGTTCGTCATTTAAAATTATACATATATTTTTTATGCGTTTTTTTTTTTTTAATGAATAACAAAGCCTACATTTTATGTATAGACAAGAGGCTTGTATATATATATATATAGAGAGAGAGAGAGAGAGAGAGAGAGAGAGATGCCCTTAATTAAAAAAATAAAAAATAAAAAACATGTAAATGATATTTTTCAAATAAAAAGAATAGGTTAAAAGTGTCTTTGCCTCGTGAGTGTGCATAAAAAGAAAATGTTGGACTGTGCAGTCTGTACTACGTCCTCTTCCCTTCATGTTTCTTTTGTGTTTGGGTTTTATCTCTCTCTCTCTCTTTCCTTTTTCTTGTTGTAATGTTCATCATATCGCATGTGCCACAGCAGGGACATGCTTCTTTTGTGTTTGATTGTACGTTTTTTTTTTTTTTTTGGTACGTTTTAATCAATGTCTTCTGAAGCATTCATTTTTGTAATTATTATATTGATATAAGATTCTAAGACGTGATGAGATTTGAAGCTTTGGGGAAGAGAATTATCATGTATAAAATAGTATTATGTGTAAATAGTATTTTTCATGAATATATATTCATAATCGTTTTCAATAGCAATACCCGGAGTCACTATTAGGAAGAGTAGTTATAAACTTATAATTGGTCTTTTTTGTCCACTTTTTTTACTAAGAAAAATAAATTAATTAATTAATACACTGTTGTCAAATAGCCACATTGATTTCAAAAGTTAATACACGGTACATGGGCTTGTCTAATTAATGAAATTAGTCACTCCGCCCATATTCTATTAAAAAACTTAATGAAATATCATACCTTTTTTTTTTTTTTTTTTTGAGAAAAACATAACATTTCATTCAATAATATCACGAGTATAAAACTCTTACATCACAGAGCAAAGCTCTGAAGCAACCATAGTATGAAGCTACAAGATTACTAGGTTTAGTACAAGATTCGAGACCAATCCGCTAACCCATGATTAAAATCATATTTAATACTAGATCTGTAACAGACAGACTCAACCAAATGCATGGATAGCAATTATTCCTCGACCCTGAGAGTGGAAAGACTCTCATGCCGAAACTCTTCCTCCTCAACCCGAAGGCCAGGATAATGATCACATCCACAACCCAAAGGTTTGGACCAAAACTAATTAACCCAAAGGCAACATAGATCGAGTGAGAAAGGAAAGAGCCTTATTACAATCCGAACACAGGGAAATTAAACAATACAAGGAAAAACACACGCCAAAACACAAATACATCTTAAAGAAGCAACAGAACAGGGAAATAAAACAAGAAAATAAACATCACACTTCGATCACACACATGCAGAGAACCGAAAACCGAAGCGGCGTTGGAAGCTCATCGCGGCGGGGACTCATCAAAAGGCCCAACAGTGGACGATGGGTGGCGAACAGGCGCAGAGAAGACCGGCAAAGCATGACCTGTGCAGGCCGAAAACAGCCGCGTAAGGGGCGTGGGAGCTCAACACGGTGGGGACGCATGAAAGAAACCCTAATATCGGGCAGCGAAGCGGCAACACAGGTCGGCGGCGACCACAGACAAAATCCAAACCCATAAAGAGCCAAAACAAGGCCAAGGAGCCCGCTGCAAAAAATGAAGGCGGGGGAAGAAAATCGGCTGGGAAGAGGCAAAAACGGAGAAAAACAGAAGGGGAAAGGGAAGAGAGGAGGCACCGGGACTAGGGCATCAGGTAAATAACTAGCATCGGGGCGAGGAGGACGAGGGGAGGAGGGCGGCGGCCAAACGGCCAACCCTCCTCCCCTATGTGGCTGAAGGGTTTCGCTTTTCTCTCTGGCGGCTAGAGAGAAAAGAGACGGCTAGGGTTAAAAGAAATATCATACCTTTTAGAATTCAACAAGTGTCTCATTCTTTTACGTTAGCATTATTTTTTTTTAAAAAAAAAGGCAAGGGAAATCATCCTCGCATACTATTGGTGGTGGAGATCCAACCCCGGGGGTGGGAGTTGTGAACTTGTGATTGCGGGGGGAATCTCCTCTCGCAATGGGTAAAGGGTGATTTAGCCCTAAAAATAAAATCACGAGAACTATTTTTGGATTAACAATTAACCCTTAATATCAAATTGTTGAGAAAAAATTCACAAAATTACATGTAAAACTTTAATCTTTTTTTTTTTTAAAATAAAAAATAAAAAATTAGAAATTGTTACAAATTTATCACAATACGAATTAAACATTATTTATTATTTAATTTGAAATCCATACTTTTCACAAATCTCTATATTTTTAAATTATAAAAAAAATTATAATCTTTTGACTATTTTTTTTTTTTTTTGGGGCTTAATCTTTTGACTATCTTGGTCATTGGACAAGTGCATATGACCCATGAAAACAATGGGCTTGGTCCATTTTCGTGGACTGTTAAACCCTAACGGGTCGAGCCATTTTCCAATCCCCAACCCTAAACCCTCACCACCCAACTATGCGCCACCTCTTAATCCCACTCCTCCGCGGCCGCCTTGGCCGCCGCCTCTTTTACCGGTGGGCCCACTTCAAGGTCCCGACTGCGCCGGCACCGCCGACGCCGCCGAGACCGCCGCGGAAGCCGCAGAGCTTCACGTTCCAGGACTCGACCTGGGAGGACCCGTACAGCTGGATGTCGAACCTGGGCGACAAGGTGGCCATGCGGCACATGGACGTATATATGGAGCAGGAGGAGAAGTACACAGAGGCTGTCATGTCCGACACCGAGCGACTCCAGCCCAAGCTCCAGTCCGAGATGGCCTCTCGCCTCGCCTTCGACCTCTCCACCCCTCCCCTCCACTGGGGCCCTTGGTAGGTCTTCTTTATTTTTTCTCCAATATGCATGTGTAAATGCGAGTGAGGGTGTGGTTGGTTATTTTTGTTAGCATTACTATTTCTTGTTTCAGAGTCTGAATGGTGTCATTCAAAGTGGATCTTCGGTCGCCGCGCAGGTTGTACTATCGGCGGGTGGAAGAAGGAAAACAGTATCCAGTTCTGTGTCGGAGATTGGCGAGCTTGAATGAAGAGTTCATTTCTCACAAATCTCCTTCAGCTGGGTTTGATTTTACCTCTGGCAAGAGAATTGAGCAGAAGCTGCTTGATTATAATCAGGAAGCTGAGAGATTTGGAGGTGCTTATATATACATATATCATTTTCTTAATGTTATAGTAACTGATAAATGGTTAAATTCATTATTTCCTTCAGCTTAAATTTTTATGCTAAGTGGCAATTTATCATAGTGTTAGAGCTTCTAATATTGAGTTCGAACTCTTGACTTAAAAAATTGAATTAAAATATCACATAATTTAGCCTGATTTTGAATATTGGACAGAACAAAGCAAAAAATAGGAAAGGAAAATGACTTGGAATGCTTGAGAAAACAAGTAGTTTTTTAAGCACAAAGTTTATTGTTGTTTTATCTCACTTACAGGTTATGCTTATGAGGAATTATCAGAAGTGTCTCCGGATCATAAGTTTCTTGCATATACCATGTACGATAAGGATAATGACTACTTCAGGTTGTCCGTAAGGAACTTAAATTCTGGTGCTTTATGTAGTAAACCTCAAGCAGAACGTGTTTCAAACTTGGCATGGGCCAAGGATGGACAGGCATTGCTCTATGTTGTCACAGACAAAAATAAGAGGCCGTACCGGTGGGTTACTTGGAGTTTGTAATGGCTCTCTTTATGTCATTTTCCTATCTGTTTTTTCAATTGTGCATTGGATTTAGCATAAGGGAGTTTGGCATTCTTATTCTTTGAATCAGGATATACTGCAGCATGATTGGATCGACTGATGAAGATGTCTTGCTTATGGAAGAATCAGATGATAATGTTCATATTAACATAAGACATACAAAGGATTTTCGATTTGTGACTGTAAATACATTCTCTACTACATCTTCAAAGGTATCGCTATGCAAAACAGTTTGTTATGAAGTAAGGATCTTTTGACATCAATTTATGTTGAAGTGATATAATGATCTTGACCATTTTTTAGGTATTTCTGATAAATGCAGCTGATCCATTGTCTGGCATGACATTAATTTGGGATTGTGAAGGTATAGCCCACTGCATAGTTGAGCATCACCAAGGATGCCTTTATATATTTACAGATGCTGCCAAAGAGAGCCAATCAGTTGATTATCATTATCTTCTTCGCAGTCCTGTTGATGCTTCTTCCAGTCCGAGAGTATGGGAGGTTGGTGGGTCAACTATGTCTTTTAATGCTCTAATAATCCTCCCTTCTTACTTGTGAAATTATTGGATCTGTAATACATTGAGTCTCTTTTATGTCTTCAGCAAGATACTTTTGCTGCTTGAGATATGTTTGTGGTTTGTTGCATTTCTCTGCTTTCTTTTAATTGTGTAAATAAATGTTTTTATTAATGATTTTCCTATTTAATTATCATTAGCTTGCAGTTACTCTGTGCTTATGTCTGCATGGTTTTTCTTTCTGTCTTGATTGTTTTCACAGTTAATATACACCTCGAATAATGTACTGTCTTGTTTAGCTCGTTCACTGATGACAAAAATTCAATATTTAAAAAAGTAACTACTGTCTTATTTACTGCAGAGTGTATTTCTTGATGATGGAGATTTGATCATTGAGGATGTTGATTTCAGTGATACACACTTGGTCCTTATTACAAGGGAAGGTCAAAAATTCAGAATTTGTTCCGTTACTCTCCCTTTGCCTGCTGGGAAGGTAGACTCGTAAAAACAGCAATCTGGGGTTTGTGCACATCATGCATTGACGACAACAATTTCACCATAAGCATGATGGTTTCATGCTCTTGACAACTCTCAGTCTCATAGTTTTTTATCTTGTGGCAGGAAGCAGTTCAACTGAAAGATCTAAATCCATATTTCCTCCCTCTTCCGAAATATGTTTCTCAAATTTCATCTGGACCTAATTATGACTACTATTCATCCTCCATGCGCTTTACAATCTCATCGCCTGTGGTATGTTAGTAAATATTGTCTTCTTCTGAGATAGTTTGAGGAAGCCACTTTATTAATTATTTTGATATCATTTCTAATTTGTGTTAATGGCCCACAATTTATTAATGAATCCTGATCAAACCTTAGTTGGAAGATGTGAATGGAAAATGTTGTTAAGGTTCAATTTATTTGTCATAGTTGTTACTATGAGACTAATGTGTGTTTAAATTTTTTGATGTGTCTGTGTGTATCAAAGTTACGACTAATTCAAAACACCAAGTTAATACCAAGTTCTATTAGAATCTTAAATGTTATTATGGGAGTAATGTACTTTGAGTGAAGTATTTTGTTCACTAGTGCATGGAAGATGTTTACGACATAGACTTACATATTTAGCGATCAGATAATATGTTTTTGGATTACTTACAATAATGTCTTTGAGCCTTTGGATTTTCAAATCAAATTGGTTAGCACAAAGTGATCGCTAAATTTTACATCTATTTACCAGCCAAACTATTTTAGTCTTGAGACTATAGTCTACACCTCTGGCTTTCAAAGGTAAGCCATGCAGATCAATTCTTTCCTGTATCACTGAGAAGGGATTTGGAACTTTTTTCTTCTACAGTTTCACCTGCTTGATGTCATTTAAAAAAAAAAAAAAAATTGGGCATAGCATACATGCTTCTGCCCTATGGATTGCTGAATTATACCATTTGATAACTCGCATGGTAGCTTATTGTTCTTAATTTGAAAGATCACGTGTCTTTTCTTTTCACGTTGTTATGAGACAGTATGTATCTCCCAGCCAATCAACCCCATGCTCTTGAAATTTTCTCAGATGCCCGATGCTGTGGTTGATTATGACCTCTCAAATGGCAAGTGGAATATCATTCAACAGCAAAATATTCTTCATGAAAGAACACGAATATTGTATGGAACAGTCTCTTCTGTAAGCATTGCTGAAAACAACTCAAATACCAAAAATTCCAATTCCACGAATGAAGTCAATGTTGAAGATGATAACATGTGGAATGACCTCTCTGAGTTTTATGCTTGTGAACACTATGATGTCTCTTCACATGATGGGGTTGTGGTTCCTTTAACTATTGTATACTCGCACAAAAACAAGAAAGAGAATCAGAACCCTGGATTACTTCATGGGCATGGAGCTTATGGTGAATTACTTGACAAACGATGGCGTAGTGAGTTGAAAAGCCTTCTTGATCGTGGTTGGGTTGTTGCTTACGCTGATGTTAGGTTTGTTTCATGTTAATTACTGACGTCCTGTTTAGCTGGAATTTTTATTCTTGCACTGAATGTAGGTATTTTGTGAACTGAGCTGCATTTTATTCCTGTGGCTATGTTTTCTACTCTCAAAGTCCCTTGTGGAAATATAATTTTTTGCTTCAAATGCATGGGAAATAATTTTCCAGAGCAATTTGGCTGCCTATTGCTTAACTGTAATGGTCTGGATGATCTGTTACAGGGGTGGAGGTGGTGGGGGTAAAAAGTGGCATCATGATGGCAGACGTACAAAAAAGAATAATTCCACAAAAGATTATCTCTCCTGTGCCAAATTCCTTATTGAGAGAGGGATTGTGCAAGAAAACAAGCTTGCTGGTTGGGGTTTTAGTGCTGGAGGGCTTTTGGTTGCTTCTGCCATCAATTCTTGCCCAGATTTATTTCGTGCTGCAATTTTGAAGGTATGTATGAGTAATGAGTCTATCTGCATGCTTTTGAGTCTCTTGTTGTTCTTGTTGCATAGCTTTTTGTCTGATTGCTTTGATCAGATGGTATCCACTGTTCTTAGTTGAAAAGTCTTGTGTAAGAAATGCTTGTTATGTTATCACCATACCAAAATGAAAGCCAATGGCATGGAAGTTGAGCACTTGCCTGTACACAGCTGTAAGGAGGCAATGTGATTTTTTATTTTCGTAATACATATTGAGTATACAGAACTTATAGTAGAACTGAATGCAGATGTACATTCTTCTTTGTATGTCACTCCATCTTATATATCTGTTTCAGGTTCCATTTCTAGATCCAACCAACACTCTTCTCTATCCCATTTTACCACTCACGGCTGTTGACTATGAAGAGTTTGGGTACCCCGGAGATGTTGATGATTTTCATGCCATACAGAAATATTCTCCTTACGATAATATTCAGAAGGATGCTCTTTATCCAGCTGTATTGGTTACCTCATCTTTCAACACGCGGTAGCATTTTAAACCATTTTGAGGTTTTTCTATGACATGCACATTAACTTGTGTTACTTGTGGAAGTATAGTATGACCAGAACCACTGTTAAATGAGAAATTTGTGCCAGTTGTTGGATGAGGGAAGTTTGATGGTTATCAATGGAAGTTGGCTATGTCATTAGCCACTAGGGGTTTTGAGTTTCCAAATGGGTAGGAGTCAAAACATGAAGTGAGGGGACTTCAACTTGGAGCTTCAGTAGTTGTCCCTAAATAATGGCCTGCTGAGGCCTCCTGGACAGATCTAGTTTTACTTATAAGAAATAAAAAAGATAAGATATGATTAGAGATCTACTTGCTTATATCTGTAAATAGCCAAATGTGCTGTTTAAGGCCTTCTAGAAGTGCTGATTTTTATTTCTTTTGCCTTTTTATGAGCCAATCTACTGAACGGATATAGTGGAGCACTCACTTTATTTTTTGACATGTTTCAGATTTGGGGTGTGGGAAGCTGCAAAATGGGTTGCACGAGTCCGTGAACTTGCTATTTATGATCCAAAACGTCCAATACTACTTAATTTAACAACAGACATAGTGGAGGAAAACAGGTACCTACAGTGCAAGGAATCAGCATTGGAGACTGCATTTCTTATAAAGGTAATGGAATCTTAGTTTTGCTTCCACCAAATCTTATGATCTCGGCAAGGCAAAAATTCTACCAATGGGGGGGGAGAGGCATCTTTTCAGGGATCAATTCTACAATCCAAACTATCCCTCTGTGGATTCATTATTTAATAATCGAAGTCTTATTTGGTTGCTGTGGTACCATATAAAGCCTACTCTTTTGGGGGGTGGATGATCTGGCCTAACGTGGTGGCTCATTTTGCATAAGTAGCCAACTGAATCAAGACAAGAAGGGCTTTCTATAGTAGGTGCATGAAGAAGACCTTCGATTGTGGTTATTTTTAGTTGAGATCACTTCCATGTACCTTATTGGGAATCTATATCCAATAATTTTGTTGTTTGGATTATTAGCGATTCGGGCAATAAATGTGAGAAAGCTCTTATAGGGCTCATTTGCCCGAACAGTCTTGGGAAGCCTAATTTCCTGCTTGAGCAAGTGAGTCTCATAGGATGATGTTCTTTTACATTTACTGCTCAGATCAACAAATTGCTAGGAATTCAAATCACCTTATTGGTCATATATGAAATTCAAAACTATGTCTTGAAGTTGAAGGTGTCCTCATCTTTTAATCTTATGATAAGGACTTATTAAATTAGAAGCTAGTTGATCTAGTACTTTATCTTTCTAAGATAGTATGTATTTTATGTTGATGCTGACGATTATAGACAAGCAAAATCTTCGAAATCTATTAGTTTAGTAGCCAACTACATCTTCTATCGGCTTGAGATTGTCAACGGATCACTGTCACCAACTACCATATGAGATCCACTTCAGAAGACAACTTCCTTACAAAGCCTCTCCCTTAAGGGTTTTGTCAAACAGCACACCATTCTTTCTCAACTACTTTAATCCAATCTTTTGGATGGTATATAAAAGATATACCGAACGAAAGAAATATATATATATATATTCAAAGAGAAGCTTGTTCAGGGTAGGTTGCTTGTATTCTTTTCTATTTTAAGAGAAGCAGGTTTTGGATATTCCAACTCACCCCACCAAAAAAAAATAATCTGGCCATATTTGTCAACAACATTGTTTTGTCTTTTGTTTTATGTTCTCAAGCCGAAGACGTAAACAAACAAACCATCAAAACACACATTAACAAACAGACGCTCGAGATTTTGTGTGATCATTATCAAGTTTGAAAAAGAAGCAGCCACTGGCATGACCATACCCTACCAGCTTCACAAAAAGGACCCTCTCAAGCTTCTAGAGCACAGAATCCACATATCAAAAGGAAATAAAGAAGAAGAATGACTCCACCTTCGCCACTATATTTCCATGGGTACAAAACTCGACGATTATGGCCCAATTATGATAATTACAAACGAGAAAAGAGATCCCATACACTTAAAACTAGCCTGTCTTTGATTGCTTTAACTTTTCCCAGTTTGATAATGCTCTACGCATTATGCAAAGGAATATCTATTTCCTATTAACGTCAAATCCCTCTTTCTTGGTGATCGAGCACGCCCGGTCTGATTCAATCGTTCCTTTTTGTCCCCCCCTCCAGTAAGGAAAAGGATTAAACCAAGTTGAACCGAAAACGACACCTGCTTTACTAGTCATGACTCATGCCTTGGACATGAAATAGCCAGGGACAATTTTTCAAATTAGACGCAAATTCAACACAAATTCAACACAAATTTAACATCAAATTAATAGATTATAGACTATAGTGGAAGTGTTTGACATTTTTAATTAAATCAACCAAATTATAATTGACTAATATAAATACTTCATGCTTCGACACGACTCGAACCAGAAATTTCCATTTAGACAAATGTTGTAGAGTTAGAAAAAAGGGTTCTGTGAGGAATGAAGGTCCTTGATCACTGATTGGATACATAGTATAGTATGTATGTACTAGGAAATAGAGGAAGATAGCAACTTGAACTTCCCTGTGGCTGTGATGAATTGTGTTTGCAGAGTTCCCTGAGAGGCTGAGTGGGTAAAATAAGCATATGCCATTGAGTAGAATTGTAAGGTAAAGTAAGCAAAATTAGCTACTTTTTTAACAGAAGCAAGCAGACTATCATGTGATGGTGAAACTGTGTTCATATTATCATATATTTCAGCTTCAAGTTCACCATGACTTCCTGGGAACATATAAATTTCTAAAGCCAACTCTACAGGAACCCAAAAGTTTGAAAAAAGAAAATTCCGAGCAATAACAAACATGAATTAACAAATTCAGCCATATGGATTGAGAAGTCTGAGGAAGAGCCCGGGTATCTGGCCACAGAAATTAATACCTTCACGCCCTTGCTGAGGCTTTCCCATCCTTCCTTTGGCTTCTGAATCTTTCACTGAGAGTACTGCAGGAGATTCCTCGGAAGAAGTTTCCATGCCAAAAGCATTCAACTATATGCAAAATAGAACAAAGCCGTGGATATGTATGGGGGTCTTATGTCTCAGAACCTTCTTCAACTGTTGGAAGGGCACCCTCTCTGATGAATGTCGGATTAAGAAACTTCGCCACAAAAGCCCATAACTTGTAAACGTCCTCAAAGTTTGTTAGAAAGCCTAGAGAAGCTGTAACAACCTCAACCCTTATGAACCCACTTTTTCCTCCATCATGCCGGCCATTTTCCATCGGCCTGCAAAGCGTTGTATCTTCAAAATTTGAAGTACCTCGTTGCTGTCTGGGGCTATCTAGAATCCTTATGTGACTAAGAAAGCCGATGCCAAGAGAGATACCTTCTCTTTCGGCCAGCTTCTGAACAACTTCTGGATTGATAAGACCCCTGTTTCTGTCCCTCACATTAAAAGCCACCGCTGCACCTCTTTCATATTTTATTTTTGGGCCATAGATGTAAACAAGATTCTTGCTGTCATCCCCATCTGAACCAGGTAATCTTAGTTGCAGTAATGAGGTCACAAGCCAATTGATCAAAAACCGTAGCCTGAGGGTGGTTTTATTGAGGCCCAACATATTAACATGATCAAGATGCCGGCATATTATCTCAGGTTCTCTCCTGTCCCAGTCTTGCCCGTCATCATACTCACCATCACTAGTGTGCTCTTCATCATCCAGGCTGGTCACAGATATCTCTCCTGCCTCCAATGTTTGGCTCAGCCGCTCTTTATGATTGTCTTCCATGCTGAAGGATACCCTCTTTTCCCTGTTTGCTGTTTCATTGTCTTCTGAAACAAAAAATCTACCACCAGCATATTTATTCGCTTCCCTTCTCCCCAACAACCTATATTCACCTTCAGTTTCTCTCCTTATGGCGCTCTCTTTCATCTCCATGTAAATTTCAGAGGTTGAGCCATTCTCTTGGCTGCTATGCTGAAAAGCAGAAGATGATCCGTTGACACGGGATCCATTTGCTGCAGAATTGGAAACAGACCCACTAGGAAGGGGTTTGCTGGTTGTGGTCTCTTCTTCAATCTCCTGAACACGAAGACGATCAATAAACTTTCTACTATTTTCTGAAGTGGGGTTTGCTGCTGCAAATTGTTCTTCTTCAGGGACCTCCTTGACACGTTCCAGTTCCTGGGAAACTGACAGGACAGCAGCATCAAACGATAGCACATGGCGGTCACCATGAGGCCCATGGTTGACCTCCTTGTCATCATATATCGGGCTTCCATATATCTTGGAAGAGGGCTTTGGAGATAGCCGCTTGTGATTTTTCCTGCTAGGAAACGAGAAGGGCGGTAAGGGAGAGGCCACCTTCTGTTTGTTCAGTTGGCTTACATTGTCAGACCCCAATGGACTCTGACCCAAATCAATCCAGAACGAGTTGTCAGATGATTCATCTTCACTGAAGACCGGGCTCTTCATCACCTCCCCAACTGAAATACTCTCAGTTTCTTCAAATATGGTGCTTGTCCCATCCCTCTCAGAGCTATCATGATCCATCTCAGTCTCAAATACATCCCTCACCTGAGCAGATGTAAATGCACCAGAAAAAGCAGGCAACTGAGTTCCCTGGCGAGTTTCAGAGGTTTTATCACCATTCCCAACTAGTTCATCATCTTCAATTCCAGCCAACCTGTCCAGACCGTCCATAGAATCACTCAAATACAAAGGAAATTCGGGGGTAATCTTCACCATTCCAACCCCAGTACACCCAGACTGACTTTGAAGGCTTCCCATCACTGATTTCTTGATCAGAAGACATCCAAAACCAGTCGGGTCATACCCGAATACCCTGTAAAATGATGTGATAATGAAATCTGGTCTGAATAAGGACAACCCAAGTGAATCCATGTCCTTGGGACCCAATGAACCAGCATCAAGCAAAACATGCCAATTGTTTTGCTGCGCTAGTGCCATCCATTGGTACGAATACTTGGCCCCAGTAACTCTAGACTGAACTGGAAACACGAAAAGACCGACTGCAGAATCCTTCTTCCGTCTCTTCTTGCTAGAAATCTGCTTTCTCAAATCAGTGGAGCACAACTTCAGGGTTGGCCATTTGAACCACGCACTGTGCACTTTAGCACCTTTCTCCCTAGCACCCTGAGCCATCCAATTCACAGACTGGCTCTCGTAATCAAACATTGTCAACAACTTTTTGTTGGTATGAAAAGGGTATGACTCAGCCAACAATTTATATGCAGACCCTCTACTCACGGTAAAAACTAGGCCATACTCATGCTCAGGAATGTTCAAATAGTCCATAATCCTAGTCTTTATATCATGCTCAACAGTTCCTCTCTCAGCACCTCCATATAAAGCATGATTGCTCAAATTTGCAGTAATCTCAGACAAGCTAAACGTGGAAGACTCCCAATAGTGAAGAGTCTGAACATAAGAAAACAAACCATACCCACAGTAATCAAGGCATACCTTAGGGGACAAGTGCGAGTACTCCTCGGACCTCAGCTGATCGATCTTCTCCAAAGACTGGTATTTGGGATACATGGTTAGGAACTTCGAGAAGGACTCGCTGAGGCCTGGAATGGCATCTTCGGACTCGAAAGAGCGCTCGGCGGCAA
The DNA here is from genome assembly GCF_901000735.1 of Corylus avellana. NCBI lineage: Eukaryota > Viridiplantae > Streptophyta > Magnoliopsida > Fagales > Betulaceae > Corylus > Corylus avellana. Next base: position 1,680,861 of record NC_081547.1, read on the forward strand.
GGGCAGTGGCTCGGAGGAACTCGCGCTGCGCATGGAGCCTCGCGAGCGAGCGGGACCGACCCAAGGTCTCGTCCTGGTTGGCCAGCGACTCCGAATCCTCCATGTCTTTGGATTTGAAGAGAGACCCATCTTCGGAAGCTTCCTCGAGAGCTTCCCTGAGCTTGTTCTCTTGCAATTTCCGAAGAATCGACGAGCTTTTCTTGGTTTCAAGAGCTGAATCAGACCCATCTTTTCTTCTGCTGCTGCTCTTCTTGTCCAGAATCAGAGCGGCGCATTGGGAAATGTTTTTCCATATGGAAAGATGCATGAAAGCAATTCAGATCAAAGAAACCCAGCAATTCAAAGGATCTATAACTCCAACACCAAAGAAATGTGAAGAACAATGAGAATCCAACCACAAAAATTAAGGCTTTCAGTGGACCATTTCCCAGGTAAAAATCCCAATATAGAAACACAATTCCAAGAAAAACACAAAATTGCAAGGAAACCCAAGAGAGATCGAAACTTTAAGGCTCAAATCTTAGAACCCAGATCCCCAAGATTAACAATAACACTGTAAAAGAATGTAGAAGAAAAGGGCTTCCCAGAAAAGATGAACCCAGTATACCTGAAAGAGCTCAAAGAAAGACCTCGCTCTCTCTCTCTTTTTCACTACAATACAATTAAAAGCAAGCAATTAAGCAAACCCTCCACATCAAATGCTCTCTCTGATTTACTTTGATAATAGTAAATCCAAGACATACCGGTATTGATAACCCCACTCTGCTCTCTATCTCATTGACCTCTCTCTCTCTCTCTCTCTCTCCAATCTTCCACTATCCTGCCCTTCACAAACAGTGAGAAAGGACATTGACTTTCACAAACCCAATTTGTAAAATGACGCTATTCTTATAACTCCTTATTAATTAATTTGGTTTTCTTTTTCTTAGAAGAAATTATATATTAAGCTCCTGCTGTGCTGTGGCCGGGACCCACTACGAGCCATTCCTTGCTACACAGTCCATATCCACGCCTAAAAGTCAAACAATCGGCTGGGCTTTGTGTGTAAAAGCTGTGTTCTGTCCAATTAGGCAGCCACATCCAAAACCCCCCCTGAAATCTTTTTAATTAATTAACTTCTTCCATCACATGCTTTATTTATTTAAAAATATTGCATTATTGTCATGTTGGCCTGTTTGGATATTTTCTCCAAACTAATACTGCTCTATTTTTGATTATTTATTAAGAGGGATTTTTTTTTTTTGTTGCAGTATTTCTGTTATTTCTATAGATTTAACATATTCTATCGTTAAGAGTGTTACTTGATATATATGTGAATTTTATAATATTAATTAAATAATTAAATTCATAATTTAAATTGAGAAAACCAACATGGCTAGTTTTCTTTTTCTTTTTAATCGAGGAATCTTAAATCAAGAAAGTTTAGTGGTTGAGAAGCTTGTTATCTAGTATAAATTAGAGCTATTGGCATAGAGGAAAACAAAAAAAATTGAGCTATTGCCTATTGGTTCTTCCTTGTGGCAGGTGAGTGGTGGGTGTTTCTGGCCTTCTAGGCATACTGTTAAAGACTAAGATTTGTCTTGAAAAAAACAAAAAAAGAAGACAACAAATTAGAAAGGGGAGAACTGATAAATAAACGTAGGCTGTAGGCACATGAAGATAGATCAACTGTTTAAACTTGTCTTTTTCTTTAGCAATTTTGGATAACGTTTATAGTATATTATCAGGAAAATGACCAACGTAGTCAACTCCCATAACAGGATTAATCAAAGATAAAAATAATTTATTAAGGGAGTTTTATCCATACCTAATTCTCCATCATTTCTATGAATTAATCCAATGCAGACTATGTTGTTAGGATGCCCATACTCATCGGTGAATTTAACTCCATTTGTAGGTTAATCACGCTGGCATTGTTTGTTAAAATTTTTATTTTCTGTCTTTTGTTCTCTCTTCTAAAAAAGAAAAAGAAAAGTATATTAACAAACAAAACAAAAATAAAACAAAACGTTGTTAAAAACACAAAACAGTTTTCATTTTTATTTCACGTCATAACATTTTTTTTCAAACCAAAAAACAAAAAATGCTTTAAAACCCACATTAATAAACACAGCCAGCTCAATACATCACCAAGTTGAAATAACAGTCAGGGAAAAATAACTCTATTGCAACAAAAGTGCTTAATATGGCCTATTTATATCAAGCATCCATGCAATTATGGCAATCCCATTAAAGAATGTTTGTGGAGAGGGGGCTCCTTTCTCTAGAGTCTAGAGTGTGGTAAATTTAGCATACCCTTTAATTACTGCAAACTCAATTTGGTATCTTTATCTTTGGTGCCCACTTAAAACATTAACAAAAAAAGAAAAAAGACACTAAAGGGTGTTGATCTGGTGCAATCATTATTAGAGGGAGAATGTTTTGTTTCAGAATCATATTGAAGAGTCAATGTACATGGGAAAGAGTTGGGTTGGATGGTCATTGCACTTTATCTGTTGATAATAATTTTTATCGAAGGTAAAGTTGAGATATTTATAGGCTATAATACAAAAAGCTGCCCATAAAGAGATTCTACTTTAGTTCTGTTCTTCATAGGAATGAGCCTAGTTAATGAGGCAGGAATATTGGGTTTTTGCATTAACTATGTTTCATGATATAATTACTTAGTAAGACAAGTTTTATGGTAAATATTAAATAATAATTATAATTTTATATGGTCTGGAATTATTTTTTACAGTGATATTGCTGATCCGGAGGGGTCTTTTATATATTTTTGGTTAAATGATCAAAGGGGATGATTCCTTTGATATCAGAAATTCCTTCAATCAAAAAAATAAAAAGAAGAAGAAGAAGGAAACAAACAGACACTACAGACTGCCTTTGGATTCCCTCTCCTCAATAGCCGGACTCAATGCACAAAACCCTAGAAGCTGCCTCGAAAAGAAAATGATCAATTGGCAGCATTCCGTTTACTTTTTTAATTTGCGATTATCAAATTGACTACACTCCAAAAAAAAATAAAAAAATTCCCAAAAAGAAAGCTACTACAATACAAACAATAAAGAAGTGGCAGATAATCACATGCATTTCTTTGTTCCTTTTTATTTAGTTTCGTAATTTAAGAGCCCAGTGCACTTCAAGCTTAAAATGTTTAACACAAATCATAGCAAATCCTTTTATTTGCCCTCCACCATTCATTTAGAACATTATTTATGCCTTGATACAAGGTTAAATAATCACTTATTTTAAAAGTTTATGTCGATAAAAATAAATAAATAAATTTAATCATTTAATTAAATACTTTAACATGTACAAATACAACACGCCAAATATTTGGAGAAAAAAGCGTGTAAAGAAGGCAAAAGAGTAACAAAGGTTCAATAAAAGTATTGGCGGAACCGTTAGAAAGTGAAGTAAGGAGGAAAGTTAAAACGACACATGGTAGGTAAGAAGAAAATTGAGCATATATATGGTGAAGGATAGGGGTTTTGGGACTCCCACATATTGTTTGTTGGAGCCATGAGAAATGAATTAGGATACTCTCCGGTTCAAATATCCTATTAGTTATATTGGAGTGATATTTATGTCTCTTAAAAAAGTGAAAAGACAAAAATGCCCCTCTAATATAACTAATTGAATATTATCCAATTCAAATGAACTGGAGATAATATTGTTTCATTAGAGATATCCTCCCTAGAATATCTGTGAGGTTATCCTGTGTGCCTAGTGATTACTTATTGTGGCGAAATGGGAGTGATGAGGTATAACATATTTTACTGTGGTTGAGGTGTTCTCTGAGGCAAGATGTGTTATGGGCTAAGATTATGGACCCTTTGCCGGCATGTAACAATTAGGCTAGCCTAAGTGGCTTCGAGGAGCCCCTAAGTTGACTTGGTTGTAATTGGTCCCATAATTGTTGGGCCCGATGGGGAGCCATTGATAACTAGGTACATCAATAACTATAGAAAATCACAGGTACTTTCAATTAAGGCTTTATTATCATTTATTTTAAAAGTTTAAATAAATAAAAAATAATTAAATTTAATTAATATTTTACACCGTCTATATAGGTGTGACTCAAGCTCTTCATTAATAAATAAAGTCCAAAACGTGAAACATTTAATTGAAATAGGAGATCAATAATAGAGATAATATAGTAATATACAATCCAACATTTACTTTAATACTATATCAAATAAGTAGTTATCAGTTATCAATAACTTAAATTGATTAAAAAATTAATAATTTAATTGATATTCTAAACCCTATTTATGCAATTATATAAGAGTTGAAAGGTATATTTTCTTGACAATGAAAATGAAGGGCTCATCGTGGAGCACGTGAATTGTTGCCATAGACCGTAGTTGTATTTATCTGAAGCCAGCCCAACACAATCATGCTTAGTCAACCAAGTTTCGTGAAGACCAAAACTACCCCTGGTCAATTCACGATGGTGGACTGCATCGAACGACTACTCGATTAGTCAACGATCCTTTTTTTTTTTTTTTTTTTTTGTATCCTGAAGGACCAACTTACCCTTTGCTCGGATCACGAGGCAGCCAGGTTTCCATCACATGCCTCCCACGAAAAGAGGGCAACAAAAGGGAGGCAATGATCGAAGTACAAGGTGTCCATGAGAGCATCTCTGTGTTTGTCTGTAAACTAATTTATGTGCCTCAAAGCACGAAGGTGGCAACTTTGTTAAAGGTGGAGGGGATTAGAGAGTTGATGAGTAGGGGGGTGATCTCTTTTTGTACTCAAATGCCTTTTCTTTTTGGAGGTTTTCTTTGTTGAGCTCGCTCTAAGATGCTCAATTCTTTACAAGCTCCACTATAAAAGATTTTGGATTAGGTCATTGTGCACCAGAAGTTTGACTTGGGGTGTTTTGTTGGTAAAAAGTGGTACCCTCAACCAACAATCCAACAGACAACTAGAGGTCCTTGTTGATATGAGATTTCATGGGATGCCTTGGGTCTTTGAGGAAGAAAATGAGTATCCAAAGTTACAATTATCTAGGGTGAACAATTATTAACACAATACGTAAATTCAATACAAAATTAGTAAATTAGGGTTGAGGAGTCTGACTAATTTAATTAAATAAATCAAATTATAGTTGACTTGACCCAAACCCGGCACTTGACATAAATTGTCCTGTCCACAATGACAACAATAATATAAGAACATATCTTGGGAATGCTAAGGACAAAGTTTTCTTTCGAATTGGATTAGTGAAAATTATTCCAATTAAGTCTATTAAACTAACACATAATATTAAAATACGTGAGAATTATATATATATATATATATAAATTACAAGTTCTAAGGATAAATGTCAATTTATTAATTTTCTTCTATCCCATTTAGAAAAGAAAAAAACTTTCTCCAATCACTAATGGACATTGTATCACCTGTTTGAAACGAGTTGTAGTATTATTTTTTGACGGGAAACATGCAGCATGTAATATTGAAATTTTCTTAAACTTGAAAACAAAAAAAAGGAATAACCTTATTTTTCTCATGATACTTTTATTCGGTTCCGAAGGCTGAGAAATCTTTGTTTTTGAGTTTAAAATTGAGTCTACATGATCTCTCTGATCCCTTAATTCTAGGCTAGCGAAAGGCCCGGGTTGGGCTTGTACTTGTAAGACGGTCTGGGAATCAATTCTGGGCCCTTTTTGAGTGCTTTATATATATATTGGTTTTTTTTTTTTGTTGTTGTTGTTGTTGTGGTGGTGGTGGTGTGTGTAGAGTAGGGTGTTAGATCATGTTGCCTAATGCAGGCTGGGCTCAAGTTGGAATTACAAAGTTTTTTTCTAAATTAGGCTGTAAGAAATTTCTTTAACTCAGTTTATTAAACTGACATTTATCGTTAGAGCATATAGTTTTTACATGCATTCTAAAAATCACATACCAATCTCAAAGTTGATAATACTGAAGAAGTACGTAACTTAGAAGGTTCTTTTCTACTGGTAGAAGTAGGAAAGACTTTGACATGTTGCAAAATGGAGTCCGGACTGAAACCTACCACTGTCTCTTACAATTTTAGGCAAACATGTCGCGAGTATTGTAAACTCAATACTCTGGCAAAAAGGGAAGAAAAGTTAGAGAGAAGGGTTCAGTACAAAAGGGGAAAAAGAGGAGCACTCTTCTTATCTTCATGTTGTTTTACGTCTAGACCTCAATCTTCCAGCAATACTGTCTAGGCTTGGTTCAGCAGCAGAAGCAGGCTTCTTTTTAAGCTTTGGAGTTCTCTCTGATGCAACATTATCTGTACCCTGCTTGTCTATTTCTTTAGAATGCATTTCCTTCTCTTTCTCTACATTGTTTTCTGATGAAATATTCTCTACAGCCTCTGAAATTTTCTCATTCACCCCTGGTGACCTCTCATCAATGTGGCTGTTGCCTTCTCTACACCTCTGCCTTAACCTCCCAGCAATACTATCTCGGCTTTGGTAAATGGGAAGTGCACGATTGTTAACCTTTAGGTGACTTTCCATCACATTACTGGTATGACCATGTTCTTGATCCATAGAATGGAGTTCCGTCTCCTTTTCACCTTTGAACTGGTCATTTGTCTTGTCTTCAGAATGCGGCTTTGATAACCCATGGAGGTCATCAACCTCATGGTCAATCTCTGGAGGATTCAAATTTCCAGACTGCGCTCCTCTATCTGAAAAGGGTAATGACCTCCTTGCGGAAGTTTGATTGTTAGAACCTGGATTTGGGCTACTTTGCATTTTGTTCTCTTTTTCACTCTTGAACTCATCCTCACTTTTGACATCAGCTTGAGGCTTTAATGATTGAAGGTGAATACTGTCAACCTCAAGAGATCCTTTGGGCTGTGCTTCAATATCCGAGAATGGCAGTGATCTCTTTGCAGAAACTTGGTTGGTAGCATCTGCATTTTCATCTAAATTTGTCTGTAAGCGTCGAGTTTGAATGAGATAGTGCGCAACCGATTTGAAGCCCAATTGTGATATCTAGAGTAAGAGTATGGCCAAAATTGAGCTTAGTTTCAAATCAAATTTTAGAGAGAGAAAGAGAGAGAGATGGTTGAAAGAATAACCTTTCTATAAAGGGTACCAGTGGGAGGCCATCCTTTTCCTTGCCGGCACAAACTGCAGTTGCAGATTCCACGACAGACAGGACAAATCCAATTAGGGTTCTGTAAGGCTTCAACTACGTGCTCCCCATATCTGCAGAAAGATAAGACAAACCCCCCCGCCCCCCAAAAAAAAGGAGAAAGAAAAAGAGGAGAGTCAGATTTTACAATTTTACAATTTACAATATGGAGCTCAAGTGAGCTCATGTGGAACCATATACACAAAAACTAAGAAGCAGATAACCATCTGAATTATGATAATTTTGGTAACGGGATGGGATAGGTTTGGAGTACGAAGACTAAAATAACCTCCAATGTAGTTTTCATCATATTTCTTGGTGATTGTTTAACATGGAAATAATAAAAGGTAGAAGTTAAGAGTCTCCTCTGGGATGATGTGCTGTCATAGCTCTCCAATCAACCTATGTGTGTGTGACAACAAAAAACCTAGTTGTGCTTATGTAGGATGTAGTTGGATTTGGGGTTGACAATGAATCTGTAAGCAAATGCTTAGAGCCTGTTTGAAATTGTGCTAGGGAGCTTAAAAAGTACTTTTAGTATCTAAAAAGCTGTGTCTAACAAAAAGCTGATTTGTTTGGTAAAAAACTCCAAAAGTACCCTAAAATGGGCCAAAATGCACTTTCGAGAAAAAGCTTAAAAATGAAATTTTTTCTGAAGTAGAAGTACGAATAAGTGGAAGGTGCCATAGTGAGATTGTGCCAAGTATTATGCAATCATTGCGTATTAGGCTCTTATAAATATCATAACATATTCACCAAAAAAATAAAAGAAAATCATAACATCAAATCGATGGTACATTTAGGGCATATAACACTGTTGAACAGAGTATGAGGTCTATACCTCATATACAAACAATCTCCACAAAACTGTCCTTGGACCATGTTACATGTGCTACAGTGAGTCCGATGTCCAAGAGTCTTCTGCCTGTATAACAACATTTCATCTTATGAATAAGCGAAACTGCATTAATTATTTCAGGCCGAGGGTCCATATAAAACAAGAACATTAAATGCAGGAGGAAATCTTACAACTAAATAGGGGGGGGTGGGGGGGGGGGGGAATTAGGAAATGGATATCTAAATAAAAATAAAAGCTTAGAAAAGGCATTTTATTTATGTTTGTTTCATTTTTAGCCGATAGCATTGAAACAAGGGCTAGCATGGTACTTCTGGTTAAGCAGAGGGAATCTAAGAAATCTATACCACCGAAAATCTACCTTTTAATGTTGTCGTATCCCTAAAAAGGAACTTCAATCAAGAAGCAAAATTAATCCACCAGCTTTGAAGCATATATTTGATAACCATAAAACAAGAAGTAACTTTTGTTTTGCATTAAATATAGTATTTTCGTATGTAAATTTAGAAGGTACAAAGGACGGAAAAAGAGAACTCTTTGGTAGTCACCAATAGCACCCTGCTAAACGGGCAATGACGCTTCAGCCACGACAAATCTGTCCAAAGAACAAAATACTACCACATTGACCACCCTAGCTGCACCATTCCACAATGGTCACACCACCCATTACTTCAGCCACTGCCACCATTGTCAACTTGACATCAGTATTACCACATCACTAAATTGCACCAGCATCCTCATGGTCCACCTCCCAACAAAACCACAACTGGAAGCCAGACCAGGAACTCAAATTCATATTGTAGGAAAGCCACATTTTAGAAAAAGCAAACAAAGAAGACTTTCCTTAATCCCCCCAACCCCACCCCACCTCCAGAATAAATAAATAATAAAAAGTAGATATGAGCTTTCTTTAAAACCTTTAATGTCATAAGGACATTATTAACAGACATATAACTGTTGGGAATTTTGGTTTGTGAAATTAGAGTGACCACCTTAGGGTATTTTTACGTAACAAACCTTTAATCCCACAAGGATATTACTAACAGACATATAACTGTTAGAACTTTTGGTTTGTGAGATTTGAGACTTAATATGAAGGGACACTACCTTAATCCAAGAGTTTACGTTAGACTTGTGAGTCTTCTGCTAGATCAAACCACCAGCTAGCCTCCCCCATGGATGGGAGCTTCTCTAAACAATCTAAATGCCATACATTACCACCAAACCCAATACTTACCATTAGAGTTTAACTATGGTTGAAGCAACAATTGGAGTCACCTACCTCCATAATTGGAGCAATCCACATAGCATAGTTGCATTGATATTTGTCTTGTCAAATCATCACCTCCGATACCATTTGTTGGGTTTTTGGATTTGTGGGAGTTAAGACTTAAGTGTTAACACTTTGGGGAGCGCCTCTATTTGAGACCTTGGTATGACAAATTAGAATACTACCTTAACTCAAAAGTTTAAGGCCAGTAAGTTAGGGTCCAACAATACTATGTCAAAAAGCCACTCTTGTTATTACAATACATTATGGGACTTGACTACTTAGCTAATTATGCCACTCACACATGAGTATTCCAACTGTAACTGGGAAAAAAAAATCATATTTCATTTAAACATGGACTTTGAAATAATCTTCACATATTATTGAACAAAAGGGATAAGTTTTGAATTCAGAGGTTACAATGAAGTCAATGTATACGAGTATACTACCTTAAATGTAATCTATTCTTCATCATAAATGGTCTTCCGTTTCCATAAACTCCCTTTCTTACATCCTCACTCCTACTTTTTATTTTTTCTCTAAAAGGATAATTTTAAGGCATTCAAAACGTGTCCCAACTTTGGTATTGTCCAGTTAACTAATATCATTTTGGTGGGCTAAGGTTTTTCCCCTCATAATTTTCAGATACCTAAAAACCAAGCCAAGTTTGTAATCCAAAAAGGAGGGCCAGTCATACAACAGCGGAGAAAACCATTCAGACCTGCATTGGTGGCAAGTCTTTCCTCTAACTGGGTCATAAATTCTCCTTCCATCCTTCCCATAACCATCCACAAATAGTGTCCAGCTCTTCTCAGTGTTGCCCAACAGCTTCTCGTGCTCTTCTGTGTAAAACTCTGGCTTCGAACCCTCTTCCAGCAAAATACCCTCACCTTTCAAAGACTTACCCTTCTTCACCATATCCACTTCCACATAGCTAACCGGCGTCGCATTCTGCAACCTAAACCCACAATTAAAAAGCAAAAATCATAATAATATGACCAATCAAAATTCCCATTTTGTCAGAAAATTAAAACAGATTAAATAAATAACTGCAACGATTGAAGAGACAGTAACATGAAGAGGGTACGATAAAGTTACCGGGAAGAACGGCGAGCCGGTCCAGACGGCGGGGTCCGAGAGGGCCGCAGAGCGGTATTCCGAGTCCTGGCGGTGCGCTTGGTGGAGATGACGGAGTTTACCTTGAGAGAGAGGTCGAAAATGCCGAGTTTCATCATTCTCTCTCGGTTTTCTTTGATCCTTTCCTCTCTGGACTGCTCGTACAGCGAGACCTCCTGGGTCTCGGTGGTCTGGGCTTGGTCATTGTGAGTTTGATGGGTATGGTTCGCAGGGGATTCCAGGGTTTGAGCTCTCTCTCTCAGGGTTGGCATTGTGAATGAAGAACTCTCTCGCGGTGGTTTGAATCTCCAACGGTCGAGTTTGGAGCCCTACGAAGGGGTTCTGAAATATGGGAGGGAGTAAAAGTAAAGTTGGGAATTTGGGATGGAGATGAATTTAATCAATTCTTTTTTATTAATATAATTGTTCAAAAAATATTATTTATTTGGGTTGGGGGTTAGTGGTGTCACTAGGGAGTGGGTTTTTTTTTTTTTTTTTTTCTCAGTAACCAAACATAGGAACTAAAGAAAGAGATGAGTCAGATGAGTGATGCTTGAAATTACCACTCTTGATTAAAGTTACTCCTCTAGGCTAAAGTTCCAAGTTCTATTGATTAGGTAATTTCATGTACATCAAAGTCATGATCTTGGAAAGATGAGAAAGTTTTATAAGAACGAATAATTCTCATAATTATTAATATTGGATTTAAGTTCTATAATTAGGACCATGTGTAGAATATTTTACTATACCATCCAATTATATTAAAAATTAAAAATTAAAAAATTTCTAAGCTCCATTAATTTAGACAAAGTTTCCTCCAAATAAAAACATGATTCAGCCTATGTTAATTTAATAGATTAAATTAGAATTTTTTTTTTCCAATTCAGTTAAAAAAAAATTTGTCCATATGTGTTGGGCTGATTCAAGTATGGGCTCTCCCTACCATAAAGCCCATGAAAAACGGACCAAGCATAAGTGTAATATTCCTATATTCGTGTTCTTCAATTGATGGAGATTTTCAATTAAAATTGGGTTATTGAAATTTTGTATTAAATAGATTGGTGCTCCAACTCAACTACAACCCACCTAAGTACTCCTACAACATTCTTTAATGTTAATGTGGGCTTAACACGGCAACATGTTTTAAGTTGGTACACTCTCTTTGACCCTCATCTGATGTGGGGCTTTTTGCTTATGGCAGACGCAAAATCTACCAATTTTCGTAGCACGTTCAGAAAATCCCGCCATTGTTGATGAACTACCCCATGAAAGGTTTTACGATCAACTTGCCGACCTTTTCCACTACAAAAGGGGGTCAAACCAAATGCCACTTAACTATATTATACACAAGTTTACAAGTTTCTCCCATGGATTCTCTTTGCTTCTCCTGTGAACAAGAAGGTGTGTACTTATATGCCTACCTCAAGGCTAATGGCTTAGAATTGGTGCCTCTGTTTTAGTCCTCTGTTTCATCAATTTGAGGGAGACTATAGGAGGCCGTGGCCGCCATGAAATCATGCACTGTGGCCTTGGTTGCTTTCTTGCTCGTGATCTGTTTGAGCTGTTTTGGGAAGGCTGCTAATCAAAAGGGGATTGGAGCTTCTTTTATCTTTGGTGATTCTCTGGTTGATGCCGGGAACAATAATTACCTTCCAACGTTGTCCAAGGCAAATATATCACCTAATGGAATCGATTTTAAAGCTTCTGGAGGAAAGCCTACAGGCCGGTATACCAATGGGAGAACCATTGGTGATATTGTAGGTAAAGCATTGGCTCTTTCTTTATGTGACTTTCCATGTAAGTTTTGTGGGGGTGGGTTAACTAGAAGGCATTAATTGGCAAACCCTTTCTTTCACATTCTTTGTATTTATTGCTCAGAAAAAGGAAAAATAATAATAATAAATAAATAAATTATCTGGTATATTTATTATCTGGTGTGAATTATTTTTCAGGAGAAGAATTGGGAACAGCAAACTATGCTGTCCCATTTTTGGACCCGAATTCCACTGGGAAAGCGATGTTATCTGGTGTGAATTATGCATCAGGAGGAGGAGGAATTATGAATGCGACTGGAAGAATATTTGTTAGCACTTAGGACTCAACCCTTCTGCAGAAATTTCAATTCGCTTTCATTTTCATCAATATTGTTTCCCATTTGGCTTGGAAAAGATGCGTCCACATGCTCAAGATTTATGCATTTTTGCAGGTTAATCGGCTTGGAATGGACATTCAAATTGATTATTTTAACATCACTAGAAAACAGTTTGACGATTTGTTGGGTCGATCAGAGGCCAGAGATTACATAATGAAGCAATCAATCTTTTCAATCACAATTGGAGCAAACGATTTTCTAAACAACTATCTACTTCCAGTCCTCTCCATTGGAGCAAGAATTTCTGAAAGCCCAGATGGTTTCGTCAATGACATGATCGAGCATCTAAGGGGCCAACTTACTGTGCGTAAATTAGACCATCTTTAATGCTAAATTGGGTGTTACTGTTAATTAATCCGGTGTCTTAAACATTATTAATTGCATGCATGTTTGATGGCAGAGGCTTTACCGGCTAGATGCCCGGAAGTTCGTCATCGGGAACGTTGGGCCGATAGGCTGCATACCTTATCAAAAGACAATAAATCAGTTAACGGAAGACGAGTGTGTGGACTTACCTAACAAGCTAGCTGTTCGATACAATGCCCGGTTGAAGGATTTGCTCACTGAACTCAACGACAACCTCCCTGGAGCCACCTTTGTTCTTGCAAACGTCTATGATCTGGTCTTGGAGCTCATCACCAATTATAAACAACACGGTAAAGTTTATGGCACATAGTATTTGTACAATGAGTTATTTATGGTTTGTAACACATTGAGGTCCTTAGCTAAAGGTAGTCTATGTAAAAGGGTCTGGGATTGGAATTAGGATTCCTTGGAATTCTTGCCCACTTCTGAAAATTTTGGGCCAGGAACGAAAGAGGAGAGTGCAGGATCGAGGTGTCTAGACATATTTCTGAATAGCTTGAGGCACAAGGCTCACCTTCTCGGGCAGGCCTAAGGTGCCCAAAGAAGAGTGAATGGTTAATTGTCGCCCCCTTGCCTAGCAAGGAAAACAATTTATTTTTTTAGGGTACACGAATAAACAGAAAAATAAGTACTTATACTTATTCCTAATCTTAGAATGCATGAGATTGAGATCCCTTAGAATTCTCCTAAAATTTGAAATTTTCAAATTCATAAATCTCAATCGTTCATCTCATCTAAGGGTCTAAAATAAGTCATATTTCAGAATTTAGTGAGAAAGTTACTAAGTGACAGAAATTTCATAAGATAGTTTCCTCGTTAAATTATAAAACATTACTTATTTTAGACACTTAGATGAGATGGACGGCTGAGATTTATAAATTTGAGAATCTCAAATTAAAAAGTAGTTTTAGGGGATCTCAATCTGAATACATGTAAGAATTCAGGTCCCTATGCAGCCCAGGGTGCAAAGCCCACCTTTTCGGACACGTCATGTCCAATATTATTTTCTTATTCTCTACTCGAATTCCAAAGAATCGGTATCCTTAGACTTGGATAGCTACCTTAATTTGAATGAACATGGTGGAATTGAAGTTTTATGCACAAGTCACAGCTACTAATTAAGAATATGAACATTTTTTGCAGGATTTACAACCGCAAGCAAAGCATGTTGTGGAAATGGAGGCCAGTTTGCGGGGATAATACCGTGCGGGCCTACATCTAGTATGTGCTCGGACCGCAACAAGCATGTGTTTTGGGATCCCTATCATCCGAGCGAGGCTGCCAACCTTATAATTGCCAAGCAATTGATCAATGGAGACACAACGGTCATCTCTCCTATGAATCTCAAACAACTTCGAGATCACTGATTTTCATTTTCATGACACTTCTTGTCTACCAGTTTGCACTATCTCCTTTGAACATTACCCAATATCTTGTTTGAAGTATTGCTCCTTAATAAAGTATATGTTTCTTAGATTTTTCATTTAAAAGGATTTTGCTTTCTCTTTTGTTCTTTGGATTTGTTGTTGGTTTCTTTCGTTCTTGCAACTTACATTTCATATTGCTTGCAAGCTTAAATTAATGAAAAAAGTGGAAGGGATATATATATAGTAGTTAAAAGTATAACTACGTGCCATTAATGTGCATGCTTGTTGGATAGATTCGATTTAGTTGAGGGTGGTTGATCCAACTAATTATAAGACAAACAATCACCCCTTGTCATCTTGACTCTCTCCACGAATATAGCTCATGGGGTTTTGGATGATTCTATTTTATAAGGGAACAAGAGATATTATAATGAAGAAAAATGTTGACTTACAATCTTCTTAATTAGTTAAATGAAATATAAACTCTGAAATTTAACTATACATGTGTAAAATGAGATCAAGGAAGACTTCAAAATGCTTCTAAGTAAGAGAGGAAAAAAAAAAACCGCATACTAGGCAGTCTAGGCCAAAGACTATCAAAACCCGACCACAAGTATTTTCTATGCCACATTATTCTGACACATCAAACATTATTTTAGCATCCCAACCAACCAAAATAACATTTAGCGAATGGAACGAAAATGGTCCAGATCTCAGGGAATAATGCTCTGTTTATAGGAACTACAAACCATATGGGAGAATCATGCTCCAGCAGAAAATGCCATAAAGAAATAGAGGGAGAGAGAGTTTTCAAAGGCAAAACTGTAGAAGAGAAGAAAGAAGAAAATTGTCAGTGATTATGGGCGACCAAATAAGCAGGGGAGACTGAAGAGCGGATAGCGATGGTGTTTGGGGTTCAGAAGTTTTGAAGAGATGACAGCGACGTATGAGGGTCTGCCAGGGACATGTAGATGGCTAATGAGCCTAAGCGTGCCACAGGAGGATCGATCCCTCCTACCCCCACTTTCACCTTACCGACAACTACCGATCCTTCACTGACAATGTCTCTGTTCCAAGACCCCACCTAATTGATAATTTTTTTTTTTTTTTTTCTTTTCCATATCACCGTCACCTATAATTTTTTATTTTATTTTATTGAACTATAAAATTTTTAGTTTCTTTAATTATTTCTTAAATATAAAATTATTATATTAATATTTTTCAAATAGGATACTATTTAGTTCAAAAAATAATAATTAGAATTCTAAAAACTCTATGATTAAATTATCTTAAAAATATAAAATATTTTAATCCAATTTTCTCACCCAATACATAAATATCTAAAAACTTCCACAGTAGGGGGTCCATTTGTTTTTGACCGGCAAACTGAAGTTTTGTTTGATAACAATCTCTCTTTTGTTGTATTTTATTTTTGAAATAAAAATATCAATAAACAATTAAAAATATAAAATGTAATTGAGTGTCTCTTGGCCAAAATTCATAAACTCTCTTTTCACTTATCAAACTGTGAAAACTCTACTCAAATTTCATGAAACAAATTTTTAGATGTGACCCTCCGTACCAATACATTCTTATAAGATAAAAACCCTTCTCTAAAAAAAAAAAAAAAACACAATTACTTTTTCTTTTTTGAAAAGAAAGTGTTGCGATGGCGGCAGCCACTATGTGGTGGCCATTAGGCAGTTCCGGTGCGCCGCTAACATGGTGCGTCACTTTTTAATTAATCATTATTATATAAAAATGTTTTAATTTTTACAAAACAATTTTTACAAAACCCTTCCAAAATTTATGAGCTAGATTATATGGTCTTTAAACAAATTTGTCGAAGATGCCGATAAGAATACTCAAATAGTACAATTAATTTTTGAATGTTGCTATAACTAATATAACTTTTACACTACATCAACAAAATAAAATAATTACAGTTGATAACAACGTTTGGTTTATAGTATTTCCTGCTTGAATTAGCGTGGTCTAATACTAGCTCCATTTGGTTCAACATAAAAGGTTTTCTAAAAATCATTTTTCTTATTTTTCACTATTTGGTCAAACCAAATAGTGTGGTTGAACGGAAAACATTTTTTAGTTTACCAAGAAACTTTATTTATGTTTTGTAAAATTGTTTTTTCTTTAATCCTAAAACATTTTTCGATTTTAACATTCTCATTATAGCATGCATTATCTATTATAGTTCATTACTTGTCATTGTTGGTGGTTGTTGGTAGGGATGAGCAAATTACCAATTAACCGACTTTCGACCGACACCGACCGTTACCGACTAAATGGCGGACAATAGACGGCATGATTTTTTTTATTTCGAATTTTTCGGTTCGGTAGGCGGAAGATGTTTTTTAACCGAACCGACTTTACCGACAAATTTGCCATTTTTCCACATACCGACTTAACTGACACCGACTTTACCGACCGCATTTGGTTCGAAATGCGAAATAAAATAAAATTTGACGGAATAAGTTGGTGAAATAACCGACTTTACCGACATTGTCGGTTCGAAAGGCGAAAATAAAAATTTTCTACCGAAACCGACATTACCGACCGACGCTCAGCCCTAGTTGTTGGAGTTCGTCGGCCTCCACCTCCCTTGCCAAATGTTGTCATAATCCGATGCCAATAAAAGGTTGCCAAAATGCACGATCGATATTCGTTGAAAGTCGTTGTTTATTTTTAGCTGTTAGAGGTTACTGGCCGATGTTCGCAGTTAGTCAAATGAGTCAAACACCAAATATTATTTTCAACTAAAACTAATTTTTCTGAAAAAATAAATTATTAGAAAATATTTTTTGAAGGAAACATTTAAGTGGAAAAAATATATTTTTTTTAAGGAAACATTATAGTGGAACAAACTGAAGGTTATTTATGAAGTCGATTTAAAGGGTTACCAGAGTGAGAATATTGATGAGGTTGGTGCGGGGCAATACAAGGCAACAACTTTGTTTGGTAATGGCTACAGTGGAGCGTGAAATCCGGTGAGAGATAGAAGTACGGAGGACGAATCTGATGCGGACATGACGCGCCCGAAATCAGAGGCGAGACCCAATAATTGCTCCCCACGCTGCCCGACATTCATGATTCTGTCGGTCCTGTCCCACCCACCTTCCCACTCCATCAATCCCTCTCAATCCCCTTCTACTTCTTTGACGAGATCACCCGCCCTAGCTCCTTCAATTTTGGCTCGGACCCATGTCTTAGCCACGTTCCAAATCATGGATATCATAGAATATAGGATAATGTACTAGTCTCCATGATTGGTCCTCTTCAAATCTTTATGTTAGGAACTAGGAAGGATCACCATTACAATTGGGTATTTTTATAATCCAATTCCATTAAAAAAATGAAGTTTATAATATTCTTCAATTGCCACAAAGAAACATACATCATAGGAAAAACAGCGACCAAGACATTAATGGGTAGCTCTACAATTCCATTTCTTGTTCTGTGTCAGCACATTTTCTTCAAGGAAGTTGAATTTTGTGGCCTAGAGGAAAATTGCGTGCCAGCCTATAACTTTAGCATGTGCCACTCGCCTTCTACGGTTCTACCCTATATAAACATCAAATCACCAGTCACAATATTTCAAATGACACAAAAATTCTAAAAATCCTAAAACTTTACTTACTCAATTTAAGATGCTGGCCTACCTATTCAGCACAAATAGGAATTTCAAGCCGGATAAGTGTAAGCCAAATTCACCAAAGGTAAATGAAAGAAAACCAAAAAAAAAAAAAAAAGGGACATGGTAAAGCTAACAAGTAGCAAAGTACCTCCTATGTAGAGTAGGACATGGCTGTTCTATGTTATACATCAAGTAAAAAGCTAAAAACAAACGGAAACCAAACAGAGCTCTATCCCTATTTCTCTTTCTCTCTCTCTTCTTAAATAGTGTTCTGGTGAGCAGAGAAGTCAATAATACGTCTGAGTAAGTATCTCACAGGTTATGGATTTATTTGTGATAGGAAGGGGGTTTGTAATTGTGTCCAGTGGGTTGGAGAACCTTACACGACGAATACCTTTTTTTACCAAACAAAAAAGAATGAAAAATAATAATAATAATAATAATGAGAAAGAGAAATCATAAAGGCTTGAACACGAGCCGCGCGCGCTCTCCTAGCTAGCTGTGTAGCCGACCCAAACGGAAGTACCCCTCATGGAGCCGACTGAAATGTCGTGCTTAACAGAACACTGTAAAAGCTGTTCACTCTGGCTCATATAAGCCTCAGATTGTGTCTCTGTTTGCAGCAGCACCAACAGATATTCTCAATCTCTCTCTCTCTCTCTCTCTCCATAAAACCCCCTCCACCCATTCCAACGGACTAGTGCCAAACCATCTAACCCAAGTTCCTCTTCTTTGTACTCTGATCATTCACATCCAGACCACAACTCTCAAAAACCCACAACGGACAAGAGCGAAAATCCACAAATGCCTTCGGACTCCAGCGAGCACCGCAGGCCACCCAAGACAGCCCACAACCCGGGAGCCCCACCACCAGAACAAGAGCAACTACCGTGCCCGCGCTGCGACTCCACCAACACCAAGTTCTGTTACTACAACAACTACAACTTCTCGCAGCCCCGCCACTTCTGCAAGTCCTGCCGTCGCTACTGGACTCACGGTGGGACCCTCCGGGACATCCCCGTCGGCGGCGGCTCCCGCAAGAACGCCAAGCGCTCCCGCACCGCCAACGCCACCAATATCCTCTCCTCCTCCGCCACTTCTCACGTCGACCCTCTTCCCGCCACCCCGGTCCTGCTCCCTCTCTCGGCCAGCCAGGGCTCGTCCGTACAGTTTGGGCTTGGTGGTAATGGGGTTGATGTGAAGGGTAATGGAAGTGTTTGTGGAAGTTTCACGTCTCTGCTGAACACTCAGGGGCCGGGCTTTTTGGCGCTGGGTGGGTTTGGCCTTGGGATTGGGCCTGGGTTTGAGGAAATGGGCTTTGGGCTTGGGAGAGGGATCTGGGCTTTTCCCGGGGTGGGAGACGGTGGTGCTGCAGCTGCTGGTAATGGTAGTGCAACAGGAATGGGGAACACGTGGCAGTACGAGAATGGAGAGTCTGGGTTTGCTGGTGGAGACTGCTTTTCTTGGCCGGATTTGGCAATATCAACCCCTGGAAATGGTCTCAAATGAACTCCTCTTTTCTTTTGCTTTTTTATTTTTTTTTCAATGGAAACTGTGTTTTTTTTAGGGTTTTTTATTTGCTACTGTCGAGAGTAAATTGGGTATGAAATTTAGTAAAAAAGTAGACTTTTTTGACTCTGCTATATGTATTTGTTCTTTCTGATTGGTGAATGTTCCATGTAATTCAGTTTGAAGCTGATGTACCATGTAGTTATTAGATGCTTAGTTTTCAGCACCCCTAAAATTGGATCTTGCCCATGGATTATCATATCATTCTTCATATAGATTTAAGATTTTTAAGAGCCAATGCCAAAAACTAAAAAAAAATTCATACAAAAATCAGTTAATTTCACTTCATTTCCCCCATTTCCCCCATTTTGGTGTTTGAATTCACATCGCTCAAACCTCTTCTCCAACGCAATTTTTTCATCTATCAGTTTAATTAATAGAACTCTGAATTGGTGAATGCAAACTTTTCTACGTGTTTCATTTGAATTTTGAATTTGGTTCGACAGCATTGTTTTGGTGGCAATTATACGTCTAAGAAACATTTTGAGAAAAAGTAATGCCGTGCTAAAATAGGAGCATTCCGATTAGTTATATTTTTATTTACATCATTTAAATATTATTTTTTTTATTTTTTTTATAAGGATTGTATTTTTTTCTAAATATTCTATTTTTCAACTTTGGAAAAAAAGAGATGTGGAGGGAGAAATAGTAAGAAAAATTTTTGGAAAAAAAGAGATGTGGAAGAGAAATAGCAGGACAAAGTTGGGAAAAGAGAAAACAGGTGAGAAAAACAATACAAAAATGAAATGGCTCTTGAGAAAAGCGCTGAGTATCATTTTTTTTTTTTAGCTAATCGAATAAAATATCAATTTTAATGTGCCAAAATTTTTACAAATTTGATTAGTCATTTTAGATAAATGTAAGGTTAGTTCAAATGTATAGGATCTTATAGTATTAATACTATAAGATGGGCTATTTGAATCGTCACTCAGTTGATATACGTGTGATTTGGACAGAATCGTGTATTACGAGACATGAAAACCTTGCCTCGAAGATATTTTACATCATAGAAAAATAAAAAATTGCACATCTATCTTCTAGTTGGCATCATCCCTAATTAACCACCATGTGGGATAGTTCTGGATAGTGCGACTACCCCAAAAGGATCGACTAAGGTGAGATTATGCAAATTATTTTGAGGTATTAACATAGTAGTGCCACCTGGTATTCACACGTCAATAAATTTGTTTTTCTTGTGGGGGAGAGAGGGTTGACATGGCATGCCACGTTTCATTGCCACGGCGGGGAGTAATAGAGGTGGGAGCAGCACTAATATTGCTCCTCTTTCTGCTGCTAAATTTCGGGGAGCAAAATAGAAATGATTTTTCAAGCATAGAGTAGAAAGGATTTTGCTTATTTTGAAAAGAGAGGGTTTTGATACCTACCTGTTCCATTTTGAGAGAGAGCTAGATGCTTTTCTCACTCCACTCCTTTATTTATATAGCATGAATCTCAATGATGTATTCCATCCCATGCACACCAACCTGCGGCTTAGAGAGAGCTACTGATCCAGTGTGCAAGAGATGGAATATACCATAAACCCATGTTATGTGAGAAAGATCTGGAAAAGGAGAAAGATCTTCTAAACCCCCAGAAGTCTCTCCCATCTTCCCCTGCTGGATCTTCATTTCCACCCCTATAATATTGCATCTGCGGGCATGGAAGAGCCAAGAGGTAGATGATAATTTATAGAGGTATAATAGGTTTGACTTTGAGAGGAGAGAGCCGGGTTAAGTTCCTCCTAAGTGGGAACTTTAAACAAAGAGGTCTCGATCATGCCATTCTTTTTGGAATCGCACCAATGGAGATTCGGTGCAGAAGGGGCTCATTGTATTGCTCCATGACGTGGATATCACCGACCATGGGATGGGCATGGGCAATCTGACATATGTGCTGGATGAGACGATGTTCCTCAATACTTTTTTTTTTTTTTTTTTTTTCATGTAATTGGGGTTTGTAATTATTGTATCATATAGCCAATGATGGGTGGCGTATAGAAGAAGGCAGAGGCCCCCATTTCCCTTCATCCTGAAGCCTGTCAATCACCATGTTCGTGCAATCATCCTTTCTTTCATTAATTTCATTTTCATGTTTTTCTACTGTTTATTCATTCGCGTGATCTCCATGTGTTGTACTGGAAATATTCTACTTGTCGGCCTCAATATCAGGGCGAATGATTTATAGACACTGCAAACAATTGTTTCACGTTTTCCTTGGAGGGGTGTATCTAGTGGAATTAATGTTGCTCTGTTGTAATCAATGACGTGAGCAAGCAAAGCTTGTTGTTTATCTGAGATTTGAAATTTTTTGTAGCTCTATAAAAATGAAAAGCTCTGTTGTATTTCAAGCTTGACGTGGACAGTTAAGTTTGGGCAACGGACGCCTGTTTCATTCAAGCTTTTGCGGTTTATCCCCAGGCTAACAAGTTTGAGTAGACTAATTTTACTAAAACCACCATACCTTGTGATTTTAATTTCATACCAAGATAATCTTGGTGGGGGTTGAAAAGTTTATTCAAATGGCTACAACTAACAACATCATATTTCATGAATATTTTTCAACTTTAAAATTTATTACATCAAAACCGATTGTCAGTACAAGCTTAACATTTTGGTTTGAAGAATACTTAATCGATTGAGGTGATGTATCAGGTTGTCATAGTAAAACCCAATATACTCGGTCGACCGAGCATGACTTATTAAGTTTTATATTTTTTTTGTATTAAAATTTAGTGTTTTGTTTTGTATGCCTGCAAATCTATCAACCTAGTTGTGACAAAGTATTTGTGTCTCTTGTTTTTTTAGGGCTATGACCCTATTTTTCTATTTAAGCCTAATAATGATGGTTGGGCCACAATTTATTTTGTTTTTTTCTTTGGTTTTCAATAAAAAACATTAAAAGGTTGAGTTTTCTTTTTATTTTATCTAAAATCTTTGATTTTATTCTTGGTTTGGTTTTGAAAATAGTTGTGAGTTTTTTGTTTGTTTGTTTATTTTGTGACCCCATTATATCACACTTCAACAAGTGATCTCTAAATATTTTTGTTCTCTTCCCCGGAATGTCGGTTGTCCGAATTTATCCGTGCAATCAACTACATCATTGATACTAATAATGAAATACGACTTATTCCGAAGAAAGAAAAAAGTCTCGAAAACATTATTAATGTGACTCTGGTGGCTAGATGTTTGATTAAAGTAGCGCTAATCATGCACATTGGCGCAGCCAAAATTGAAAACTGATTTGAGTACAGTAATCTTTAATCATGTGAGCTATCTGGGAGTAACGTAATAGTTTTATTTGAGGTGTCTCTCTTTCTTTTTCTTAATTATCAAATAAAGTATAGATTGTTGAAGTCTACTGTGGTTGCTATTTCAATTACTTTGGCGTGAATTTTAATAAATTAAATATTGTGAGTATTTGTGCCGTCCAGGTCCTGTCTTAAAGAGTACAAATATGGAGGCTTTATGGAACTCAAACGCAGCAAGAAACAAAAAGCTCTTTACCAAAAAGTGAAAAAAAAAAAAAAAAAAAAAAAAAACTAAGAATGAAAGGAAAATTGGCTATAATTGATTTACATTTTCTAAATTGTGGGATTCCCAAGTAGCAATTGGGATGGGATCACCATATCCATATGCCAGTAATTTAGTAAATAAGATATGTTAAGACAAATAACATACAAGGTTGACATGGTGGAGATATTAGCGAAGAACATTTCAATACTTAAGTTAATATATTATTTTAGAGAGAATTCAATAATGGATAAGAGAATAGAAAGGGAAAAAATGTGCATACCTTGCAACAAGTTCATTCCCTTTACTTATAGGACTGTCGTTATGGTAAATGGACTTTGTTGGAGCGATTTTGGGGTCTAAGATTTGCTATTGCAATAGTCATCTTTTTATGGTTGAGATGAGATGAGGTTCCTTGGTGGGAAAATGGTGTGCCTACAAAACAAAGAAGGTGTCATAGGATCTCCAGCCGGAACCGAAGACACTTCGAGTTTAAGTTAGCATAATTTTTTTTGGAGGAAGAAAAATAATGAAAATTTGTCTTTGGCTTCTAATGAACCAGCATGCATGAGAGAGAGGGAGGGAGGTGTGTGAGAGAGAGATTTTTGGGAGAGAAGGAAGAAGAAGTCTCATTCTTCCCCTTTTCCTCTTCTATTTATGGGTGTTAAGCCTTGGCTTACACATGATCACTAAGGGTAAATTCGAGATTATGATTTCCCAAGAATAATTTGCGTTTTTAAAAGATATTGCAAAATATTAGGTGTTTGCCATTGTGATTTAAAAAACACTTAATTTAAAATAGGAAAAAAAATTTGCGATTTCAATAAGCAGGTTAGAGGGTGCTTATTTGAAAAAGTGCAAATTTAAACCAAAATCATAAATTCACATAACAAATATTTAATAAAAAAATATTTTTTAACATGTTTTACCAAACGCCTTTACGATTTTAAAAAGTAGCGATTTTAAAAACGTTATTTTTAAAATCGTACTTATTAAAACCGCAATCCCAAATAGATCTTAAATAGGTGATGACATTTCGTAAATATGTGTAAAACGAGTGGGGCTCACAAGGAGATTTTTTTATCCCCAACAAATTTGATATGACAATGGTCAAGGGTTAAAAATTTGATATGGAAGGTAACATATTCTCATAAATAGTTTTCATTCGGGATATGCTCCAATGCATCATTTTTTTACTGATCAAAATTTAAATTGGTAAGCTTGTTGATGAGGAGATACCATTCCTTCTATAGTGTCCTCATTATGTGTCTATTAGGCAAGTGATACACGGTCAGAGATCGCAGTCAGAATTGTGTAATTTAATAATA
Source organism: Corylus avellana (assembly GCF_901000735.1). NCBI lineage: Eukaryota > Viridiplantae > Streptophyta > Magnoliopsida > Fagales > Betulaceae > Corylus > Corylus avellana. The sequence continues at coordinate 1,705,168 of NC_081547.1, forward strand.
AAATCTATTAATATCCAAAGTTTAAATTGAAGTAACCTTGAGAGTAAGTCTCCACTTTAAGATCGTGTTTGAAATTTATGTTGAAAAATAGCCTTTATATTCAAAAGTGCATATTGACATTTTTTTTTGGAGCAAGAATAATAAAAAAAGGACCTATTTTTACTATTTGTTTTTATTTTTTTTATGTGGACCTATTTTTACTTTGTACAACTTGTTATACACTAAAAGCTCATTGGCCCAGTGCGAAGGCTGAATCTGCCACTACTCTTGCAAGCCTGAAGGCCCTAAAATGCGAAATCTCCCAAATTCTCTCTTAAAAACAGCGCTCACATGATAGGTCGACTCAAAGCCAGAGGCTTTTGGGCTCAACACTTTCGCTTTCAGCCCGATACTTCAAAAACCGAGGACTGATCGCAAATTAGACTTTCCCTGAGGACCAAACCGCAAATAGCTTCCAACTCCGTGCCTTTCCCTCTCTCTAGGGTTTTAAAGAGTGGGGGTTTTCAATTTCATTCCCAAATTAAAACGCAGAAAACACTCTGGTCATTGAAAAGGAAAACACGAAAAACGCAATGGCGTTCTCACTGTTTTCTACTCCACAACAACAACAACCACAGCAACAGCTGTTTCAGCCTCAATCTCAGCCTTTTCAGCAGAGTAGCCCTTTTGCTTTTCCGCAGCAGCAACAGCAACAACAACAACAACAACAACAACAGCAGCAGCAAATCTTCCAACAACAACAACAACAACAACAACAGCAACAGCAACAGCAACAGCAACAGCAGCAGCAGCAGCAGCAACATTTCTTTCTGTTCACCAACGATAAGACTCCGGCGAATTATAGTACCAAGTGGTCGGAACTTCATCCCGAGTCTCAGAAAATTCTCCTTAAGATCGAGTATGTTTTCGTTTCTTCTAATTAACCTCACTTTCTAGTTCTTGATTTTTCTTTTCTGTTTCTGCATTTTGATTGGTTGCTGAGAAAATGGAGAGAAAAAGAAACAAAGATTTTGTCTTTTGTTGTTTAGTAAAATTTCTGCATTGGGATTGATATTGTGTCAAATTTCAATTTCTTGTGTTTCATTTTTTTTTCTTGTAATGTCAGCAATTAAATGGGGCATTGGGGCTCTGAGAGATTGCAGGTTAAGAAAAATAAAGGATTCAAATTAAATTTTGTTTCACCTTACTACAAATTTCCACTAAACAAATTTGCTTATAAAAGAACTACCAAAATGTTGCATTTAATTTGAATTGAGTTCCTTAAATAGGGGTTTTGCTTTGAAATATGAAATTTACTTCAAGGATTAGTATTAGCTTTGATAAGGAGTAATGTAGATATGGGTTTCACTTTTAATTCTATGTTTGTAGTTTATATCTTGGGTTGAGTTTGGATATAATAGTTTTGTATGAGCTTTGAGTTGCTTAAGTATTGATTGTATATAGGGAGCGGATATTGGAGTATAGAGATGAGAGCCAGAGGCTAGATCAGTGTAGTCGTCTTTATGATTCTTCGGTTTCCAATGATGCACTCGAGCTTGATGCAAGCCATATTGTTCAGGTTTACTCTTTGATTTGATCAAATTTATTTTCTGCTGTTTGTGGTTTCTCATTGTCTTCACTGGACTAGGACTGATAGGTCTGTTCTTTTCCGTTCTGTATAAATATGTATCAAGCATTCTCACCTGCATTCTCTATCAAATGTTAGGTAATGAGTTCTGTTAATTGGATCACATTGGTTTTATTTTTCTGAATCTGGTACTTTCATGCTAATACTATGTAATTCATGTTTAATTGTAGTCTTAGTCAACTTTTACAATTTTCATAGTGGCTAAGCTGGCTGTGTGTATGGCCCCAAAACGTAACTCAAATTCTGCATGGAAAGATTAATTCAAGAACATGCAGTTTGTTTCCCTAATGCTTGCCCACATAAAAAAAAATCGAGTATTTATAGGTGCTATGGAATGAAAATGATAGTTGCTACTTGATTTTAACGTAAAAGTAAAAATCTTTACTTCTTGGCAAAATCAGTTGATGCTTAAAGATCTATGGCATCTCTCTTCTCTCTTGTATACTTGTACTTGGGTTGTGCCCCTTTGCACTCTCTATTAAGATTGGATTACTATATATATATATATATATATATATATATATATATATATATATTAAAAAATAAATATCTATGGCATCTCGATTAATTTCTGTGTTTCCATAAATTCCATCAAACAAAAAGAACTGAAACTTGCCTCATACTTCGAGTAATTCCCAAATTCTTATTATTTTCTCTATTATTTAGAAGATATCATGGAGGGAACTGATAATGTGTCCACCTGGATGAATTTGGACCTTAGGCCCATTTGATTGATGGGAAATAAAGAATATATTTTGGGATTCCCGTAAAGCCATTACCTTATCTGGGTAATGGGTTCAGGATCTAATTCCCAGTAATTGGAGAATGGTTTTATAAAATGCTTGGGGGGTAAAACCATATCCATTGAAGGGGTAGGTATTTTGTTCTTCACACCCATATAGTTAAATGCTCTCTCTCTCTCTCTTCATCATTCTCTCTGTCCCGCCACTCTCTTACCCCCTCTATACTTGTGTGAACCATTGGCAATGCTCCACTGCCAGCATAATCACCAGATATGCAATTGCATACCAATGCTGGAGTGCCACCGTTTAAGCTGGCCCTGACTTCACTTTGGCTCTCTCTATCAGAGTGCCTAAGATGTTTTCCTCCCTTCAAACACCAGCACTCAACCACCCCTCATCGGCTTTATTCTTAGCCACCAGCTGCAAACATAAAGTGCAGTGCATAAAACCAGCATGATTTAATAAGGTGCCTTAACCCTTGCAAACTCCATTAAAGCCATGTCAATCAAACCTTTCCCCATCTCTGCAAATCCACCGACCTGAACTCCTTGAACAAAATTTCTTGATTTTTTCTTGATTGGAAATAGATTTGTTTCAAGTTGTCTATTAGGTATCTTTTTTCTTCTTCTTCTTCTTCTTTTTTTTTTTTTTTTTTTTTTTCTGATATTTATCAAATTTGTTCTAGATTCATCTCAGTATTCCCCATCTAGTAAAATAGTTGAGTCTATTTGATAATTGATTGGGCTTGGAAATGGATATGACAATGGTGGGTGGAAGTGGTAGCGGCAGCAATAGGGCAGTATCTATTGGGGGTTCGCCATACTCATTCCTTGGGTGAAACAAACACGGGAATGGAAGTATAATGGTTTCTTTTGATGAGGCTTACTGCGTCCAAACATGACAATGGTTACAGGAGCCTTAGAAGAAAAATGGCCTGCAATGGGAATTTCATTCCCATTCTGCACTGCACTCCAGGAAATGAAATGTGGCCTTCGCAGAGAAGACATTCCATACTTCCATGTAAGACAAGAAGGTTCAACAAGTGGAAACTTATAACCAAGTCTTCTGAGTTTGTTACAAGAGGAGAGATTGGGGCTGCTTCAGTAATACAATACTACATACCTTAGTCGTGTTTAGTTTCACACAAAATCTTAGAAATGAATTAAGCCAGAGCAAGTTCGACTATGAAATCTGTTGCAGAAAAAAAAAAAAAAAAACTCTTGTTAAATTCTAGTATTACTAAAAGGAAATGTTACTCAGCATTCTCAAGTTCATTCTCCAGCATTCTTGTCTATGTGGCACTTTCACATTCACTCGTTTTTTTAAAGTAAAAAGAAAAACAAAAAGACAAGGAGAATGCTGAGTAGCATTTCTCGTTTGCAGTGCTTCAGGTGCTTGTTAACTGTGAGTGTATGTATGGCATGAAAATATATCTTATTATGTTATTTGTCAGGAACTTGGTGGAGTTAGTACTGCAATGGAACGACAGAAAGCTTTGCTGCATGAGCTAATGGCTGTTGTGAAAGATATGTTACGGAACACAGAGGTTGCTGTTCGCTCTTTCATGATGCTACGCCCAAGGTTCCTTCATCCAAATGCTGGAGGTGCTTCGAATGCCACTGCACCGTCACAAGCTCCAGGAACAGTAGTTCCATCTGGTTCAAGTAGTCAAATGACAGCAACCTCTATGGTGCCAGTTTTTGATTTCTATAGTGGGGTTCCAAGAAAACCATCTCCCTTTTTACAGCAAACAGTTGCCAGATTCGAGAAGTATCTTGGTGAGTGCCGCCAGTGGATTGAAGAGTTAGAGCAGCTTCTTCTCTTAAGTTCTGAAAGGAGCTCTTCCAATCTTGGATCCTCATTATTACAATCTCTTCCAAAAGTCATGTCAAATGTACATGACTTTTTTCTTCATGTGGCTGCTAAGGTATCACAGCAAGTATCTTGTGTTCAACATGCATTGTTATTCTTATTGTGTGGTGAAATTGTTTCAGCTATACTATGGGTCTGCTTTGGCTTTGTTTGGTTAAACATACAGATGATGAAATGGTACTATGTTTGCTTTACACGTGTCTTTTGGGATAGATATTTTATTTTCAATTTTTTTGGTTGAGAAAACACTTTTTGCTAGCCTTTGTTGTTGGGATAGGGGCTCTTTTGATTCGAGTTGAGACGAAAGGGAAAAAAATAATAATGTCCATAATGTTGTGGATTCTCTTATATATATTTTTAGTACTTTTAGAAATGAAGGCTGGCTAGATGCCCTCCATATCGTCCATAATTATGCATTAATGTTTATATTGACTTGAAAGCAGTTGGAGTTTTCTAGAACCAGTTACCCTATCTTTCCTCTGGAAAAAGTACACTACAACTCATCTATACAATCATATCATATAAGAAACACATTATAATCCCAATTCCCCCCACCCCCCCTCCAAAAAAAAAAAAAAAGAAGAAAAGGGAAGAAAAAAACTGTGCTTGGGAAGGCACAAAATGGATCAGTGTGCTATTTCCTAATATTTCTTATGACTAATAGCAGATGCATTACAAATGTGTTCATTAGGTGGAGAGTATTCATCAGTATATTGAATCCATGAAAGCAGCTTATCTTGCTGACCAGCGCCGCCGAGGGGATGGGAATGATCCGTTTCTTGAGGCTGATCGGCGTGAAACAGCAAGGCAAGAAGCTGCTGCTAAGAGGGTACATCCAACTTCGCACTTGCCTACAAATTCACAACCATCAACACAAGTTGCTGGGTTATTAGCGAGCTCAGGGATTCATGGGGCATCAACGACCCTGCAGACATCTGCAGCAACTACATCAGCTTCATCTGGGAGTGGGTTGTCACTTTTTGGTACTCCTACTTCTGCTCCTTCCTCTTTGCCATCTTCTTTGTTTGCAACACCAACCACTTCTGCTCCAGTATCCTCTCTATTTGGATCATCTGGAGCTACGCCCCAGACATCACTTTTTGGTTCTTCATCAGCATCTTTGTTTGGTAGTGCTGCTCCATCTTTTGGTTCTACCGCTCTCTCTGGAAGTTCACTATTTTCAACACCATTTGCTTCTGGTACCTTCTTATCCTTCTTAGTTCTATGAAAGAATAATTATGGTCAATTGATAAGATTGCTTTACCTTTTCATGGTGTGGATCAAGTTTGGTTTGCCAAATTGTGGTTTAAAAAATTACAATTTATCAACTTGAGGTCACATCTTCTAATATTTTAACCTAAATTGTTAAATTTCACCTGTGTAAATCACGTGTTTCAATAAGATGCCTAAAAACCATAGTAGTAACCTCATTAGAGTCTGAATATGTTAAGCAAATATAATTAGATCCCAATGGGTAAAGTGCAATTTTCTAAACGATAGGTTGGCAATTTGAACTTGACCTTGGGTAAAATGTAATTTCTTCTAATATTGTTTTTTATGTCTTTCAACTTTGAACCGGGGATTGTTCTTGAGCACCCTGGATGGCACAAAATATGTCATTAACAGTGGCCTGTTATTATATTTTAAACTAGAAAGTATGACAGCTCTTGGTAGGCTATATTTCAGTCTTTTTCCATATGTTTGAAGAATATGAAATTATTCTTAAGATTAAAAGCTTACTACTCCAGTTTTTCTTAAATCACTATTTCACAATCACACCGACCCAAAGATTTATTTATTTTTCTATTTGCCCAGAAAAAAAAAGGGGTGTGTGTATATTTGGTTTTTTTTTTCTAAAAAAAAAAAATTCAGAGAATCTTGAAAATTTTGAAATTTCTTTAGTTGGTGTGGCATATGTCACTTTCCAGGTATAATTTTAGCAATGTCTGACTGGTTTCGTTTCTTAATTTGACGGATTTTGACAGGACAACAAAATTGAAACAATTTTAAAATTTTGAGGGCAACACTACAATTGAAAAAATAGGAAGGTAATTGAAATATTGATTGAAAGATGGAGGACCAAAAGTGTGCTTTAAGTCTTTAACCCCTTCTGGTATACAATCGGATTTGAACATGTAATATCATAATAATGATATGAATTGAATCACTTTTATTTTGATATTCCTTAAAAAAGTTGGTTTTTTTTTTTTTTTTTTTCAAATATAGATGCTAAATATTTTTTGTAGTATCAACCTGATGTAATGGGCTAAACTCAATTTACATGGCGTTGCCCCCCACCCCTAACAAAAGAAAAGGGGTATATCTTTCTTGATGATTTACAACCGGTTACCAGACCATAGTGTTGGTTATTTGATTCAATTGATCGTACACGTTTGGTGTTGATCTTTTTTATTCAAGTCTTTTGGTTCTAACTTACCTTGATTGTATAATAAATTCCCTCACTTCTTCCCAGGTGCCGCAACAGGATCTGGGTCTAGCTTTGGGGCTCCATCGGTGAGTAAACCTTCAGTTTCTGACTTTGTTCCTGTACAAGTGCACTTCTTGCTTTAAGTACCACAGGAACAGGTCCTTACTATTAAAATGGTAATTTAAAGTGGCGAGAAGAGGAAGAAACATTTTCTTCAAAGAACAGTGACCTTAAATTTAGTTTTAATTCATGTCTGGCAATCAGTGTCCTTACTATTAAAATGATAATTTAAAGTAGCGAGAAGAGGAAGAAACATTTTCTTCAAAGAACAGTGACCTTAAATTTAGTTTTAATTCATGTCTGGCAATCAGTGTGTACATCTCTTTGCTGCAGTGCTAGTACCATCTGGTCACCAGCTTTACCCTTGTATGACTGCCTTACAACATGGCATGGATCTATTTAATTGTCTTTCCATATGTCCTATGTTTTTGCAGAAATCATCGAAGCCGAAATCTCGAACTGGTAGACGGTAGCCACAGCGGCTTTGGTTATTAAATCTGGAGGAAACCTCTTGTATTTCTAAAGATGTTGAGGAGTTTCATGTCGAGAACCATTTTCTTTGCTCTCTACATTGTCTTAATATGGCTTCTTATGACGGGGAGTTGGTGTTTCTCCAAAGATTTCTCAAACAATCGAGGAAAATCAACTTTGCAGATCAAATGCTGCTGTGTCATGAGATTCCCGATCTGTGTCAGTCCTTTGTGTTTCTAAATATTGCAGTGAGATGCTGGCAGATCATTGTTACTGTAACATGGTAGAGTAGAATCTTAGGTAAAATGACTTGGGATGTGTATTCTCACGGATAAAGTTGTAGCCCATTTGTCGAGATATCGAAATGTGATGAATAAACTCTCAATCTGCTGCCTTACGTGGAATTCTGTGTTTGTTGCTTTGACTTCTTTTTATTTTTTATTTTTACTTATCAAAAAAAAAATTCTTTTTATTTTTTATTTTTTTTATTTGTCATTTTGAGCGCGAAGGGGACGTTACAACCCTAATGGGAGATTATGTGGCATTACAAAAATTGAAACATTAGAGGGGATAAATGTAATTTTCTCATAAAAATATTTTGTTAAACGTAATACAATCGAGTAAATATGTCATCAGGTTTTGGGTAAATGATTAAAATTGCAAAAATTAGAGCCTTTTGAAGTTTCTTTTGCCCGTATGCTATGGTAGAACTTGGCTGAAGGGATCAAATAATGGGTGAAGGCAAAAAATTAGAGCCTTTTGAAGTTTCTTCTGCCCATCTACTGTAGTAGAACTTGGCCGAAGGGATCAAATAATGGGTGAAGGCACCCGTGCAATTGGTTTGGCTGTCGGTATATTCTTCTTTCTTAAGTTTGAGCTTGATTGGGTTCTACCCAGATGATGCTTGCCGAAATAGTAGGTATAGTGCTTAATGTGAGTAATGCTACTCTTCATAATTTATATCCATTTATCAAAGCTCAATCAACATTAGCTTATGTGACGTATTTTAAGTTTTTTCTTTTTTTTTTTAGTGGCTGACCTGATAAATTACTTAAAACATGCCATGTAAGCCAATGTAAAATGGGTTTGATAAATATGTGCAAAGAGTAACATTACTCGCTCAATATACTTGAAGCAGACAAAAATTGTGTCAATTTCCAAACTTGATAAAAGGAATCTGCAACACCAATGCTTAGTAATGATATTTCAAGCTCTTACTTTGTCTGAGTCTCTGCAACCTACGTAGAATAAATCCTTGCATCAAATTCTTCTGTTTCCGATCTTCTCATGTTCTGTTGTAGCCTATGCAGTTCATCTTGGGCTTCATCAGCCATGGGGTGCATTTGGTCCCCAGAGGTAAATGCATGAATATCATTCTTGGCCTCTATCCAGCTTAGCCCGGGATCCTTTTCCAACATCAATCCCCGTATCTTTTGTCTCATTTCTGCAACATCATCCCATCTTCCTGCAGCCGCATAAAGATTAGAAAGCAAGATATGGGTTGCACCGTCCTCTGCATCCAATCTTAGAACTTGTTCTGCTGCATGAACTCCTATTCTCATATTTCTTTTGATGACACATGAGCTTAGCAAAGTTCTCCACAGTTCTGGATTATTATCTCTGTAAGGTGATTCAGCTATCATTTCCTCTGCCTCGTCCAATAATCCAGCTCGACTTAGCAAACTTACCATGCAAGAATAGTGCTTAGGGCCAGGTGATAGACTATTTTCCTTCATATAATTCCACAAGAACTTTACTGTTTCTATCAACCCTCTGTGGTTACAAGCAGAAAGTAGAGACAAAAATGTTACTTGATCTGGCCTCATACCATGATTCAGCATTTCTTCAAAGAGCTGCAGTGCCTCCACTGCCATTCCATGATGACTATATCCTCCAAGCATTGAGTTCCAGCACTTCAAATCAGGGTTTGGAAGTTGGAAAAATATTGATTGAGCAGACCGGAGGTCCCCATTTTTGACATACATATCTACCAAACTCCCACAGACAGACATTTCAGCATCATATCCCCTTTTTACGGCCTGGGAATGAATCATTTCACCTTTTTTCAATATTGCAAGGTCCGCACATGCACCCAATGCTCCACTGAGAACAAAACTATCAATCTTAAGGCCTTCCCGACACATTCTATCGAAGAATTTAATTGCATTCCCCCCATCAGCCATTCTAGAATGGCCTATGATCATTTCGGTCCAGAGAACGACATCCTTCTCTAAAACCCAATTAAAGACATTTTCTGCAGATTCAGCTTCAGCATTTTTGAAATACATCGAAACCAGTGTACTTGTACTTCCTACATAGACAATCCTCTCAAATCCTGCTTTTGTAACTTGGGCATGGAGAGGTTTCCCATAATTAGAGGCTAGGAATGCACCAGTCGCAGATATGATGGCTGCATAAGTATACTCATCTGGTTTAGGAAGAGACATTTTCTGCAACTGGACAAACAGAGCCATGGCCTCCTCTCCTTCCTCATTCTCTGAATACCCAGCAATCATTGAGTTCCATGAAACCAAATCCGGATTTTCCATCCTACGAAAAACACTAAATGCTTTTCGGGCATCACCACAATTACAGTACATGTCAAGCAAGGCATTTTGCAAAGGTAAATCAGCTAGCGCATTTGAAACAATAAATTGGGCATGAAGAAGTTGTCCACAGTGATAATCTCCCAATCTGCCACACGCATTCAAAACCATTGAATACGTAAACTCAGTGGGAATAACACCCGTCCTCACCATCCCACCAAAGATATCAAGCCCCTCCTTGAGTTTATCATTCTTTAAGTTCCCAAATATGATAGAATTCCAAGTTACCACATCTTTATCATTTATAAACCTGAAAACTCTTTTTGCAGATTCCAAATCCCCACAGTTCGAGTACATCCCAAGTAGAGAGGTTTGAACACAAACATCATTCAAGAACCCAAACTTCACAACTTGGGCATGAAGCAAAGAGCCAGCCAACCAGTCCTCAAGCGAAGAAGATGCTTGCAGCAAGCTCGTGAAAGTCGAGCCATTTGGCCTCAGGAACTCACTTTCCATTTGGGCAAGCAATTCGAACGCCAAAACCGCACGGTCCGGCGCTCGAGAATATGCTGCGATAAGTGCATTGAACGAAACAAGACTTCGCTGAGGCATTTTGTCGAACACCAACCGAGACTCCCCGAGCGAGCTGAACCGCGCGTACATGGAGAGGAGGTTGTTGTTCAGATAGGGAGTTTGGGCATCGACAGTGGTGGTGGTGGTTAGGATGAGAGCGTGAATTTGACGCGCTTTCCTCAGTGAGGTGACAGTGGTGCATTTTTGTATAAGAGTGGCCAAGGAAGCTGTCTCCGACAACGGTGGCATAAAAGGTTAGTTATCACTTAACGATCTCTAACCGCCAAAAATGCAGAGTCTGTATTTATTTTGTGGTAGAAATTTCTTTATAGCCAGGGGAGGTCTCTAGCATAAGGATTTAGCTTCGATTATGTGAAAAAATAATAATAATAATAATAAAATTATAGGATATTTTTATAATTTTTTTTAACAGTTCATATTTAATTTCAACTTATCAGACAATGATCTCCTTTACGGCTTCTTTAAATTTTTAAAGATATTATATTTTCTATTTTCTTAAAACTAATATTTTTAAATTAAATAATTAAAATTTTATTCTATATATTCACAGACGCGGGTCTTTCCGTAAAATCCATGTTCGACTATTCATTTAAAATAAATTTCTTTTTCATTTCAAAGACACATCAAAACGCTTAGTTCGAAACCGATAGAAGAAGCTCTAGACTGATTTCGAAGCTATTCCCCGGCAAAACCAGTAACCGGAAAAATGTCCTGCGGCTCTTCTGATTGCTCGCGTCTTTGCCGTCTGATCGATGAGTCTCTCCGTCCGTACACGGTTCGTTTTACGCCTCTCGGTTTCGTTTCGTGAATTTATTAATTTCCTTGATTTTCTATGTTTATTTTTTGAAATTGTTTCTCAAATTTCTCGGCCTTCATTTCTTCCACTTTCTATTACGTTTTGCAGGAACCAGAGGCGATGGTGGTTTCTTTAACGAAAGAGAAGGAGCAACAGATTCTCATCGCTCTTTCTAAGGTTCTTTCTCTTCTCAAATCGCCGCTCTTGCTCGCTTCTTCATGTAACTTCTAATATCTCTCATTCCACACTATTCATCTTCAATTCCTTTCGAATTTCAGGTCTCGAAAGAAATTCAGCTTTGGACTCGAAAACTCCATCGCTGTTCTGACAATGTACCCCTCCTCTCTCTCTCTCTCTCTCTCTCTCTTTCATACACAAATGGTGAGCTTAATCTAACAATATACAACCGTACACTTTGAACAGGGCAAGGAAGCAGAATCGGCCTGTAGTAGTGAGTACTCAAACTCTGAGGATCATCACTGTTTGGCTAAGATCGTAGCTGACTTGGTAATATTGCTCATCATCTTGCTGCATTAATCATAATCTTTATGCTTGTTTTGTTATCGGAATGTAATACATTCCCGTAAATGATCATACTATTTAACTGTATAGAAATCGTTATAGAGTCCTTTTCCGGGATCTAAGACTAAGACATTGTTCGAAGGAGATGGATGAGGATTTTGTGTCAGCAACCATGCAATATTGCTAGTTGTTGATATGTAATTTAGGATATGTCTTGTGAATGTTGTTATCCGTTAAGTAAGACAGGAGTCTTATGCCTGCTTAGGAATGCCCTTGTTTTTGTTATTTCTCGAGATTTTGTTGGTTTGTGTGTTATTTGTGTTTGAATTGACTAGTTGGCAAATCTGTCTTTCTAGTTTCTGCAATACTTGGGTTTGGCGTGCTTGACCTCTTGGTTTTGCTTTTTCCTGGCAGATAGTTTTGCTAACTTTGGAGAGTCAATATGTTCAACATCTGGCAGGCAATGTGCTCAGTTTCATTTCTCAGTTTTTAGAAGCATCTGTATGTTACAATTTACTGTGTTGAAAGCTAAGTGTATATACCCTTGTGCTGTCCATTATCTTCATTACTATGAGTGTTTTGCAGGAAAGTGACTGGGAAAGATTCATCCATTTGGTTTGTGTTTGCGTGGAATTGGCAATGGCCAACACACTTTCATATTCTTCTGCACCATCAAACACTGGAGCCGAAGATAGTTCTAATTCATCAAACTTTTATGCTGTTGTGAAACCTAGGCTACAAAATACTAACTGGTCTACAGTGGCTGGCATCATTCGAGTTTTACGTAATATTTTGAAATATTTGAAGCAAGACTATGATGAACACCTTCTTGAAGTGTACTTAGATTCTGTAGATTCTTGTCTTTCAAATGTGCGTTGGGATTTGTTGGATGAGAGTTGTGACGGTCAGAACAGTGGTTCTCAGAAGAGCTTTTCTGCAGATGCTTCATTTCTCAGAAACGCCAGTGTGTTGCAAAAGCCATGTGTCATGTTTCTAGGAACTTTCCTTCAGCTACTCTGTTCCTTGGTCGGCGAAAGTGATTTTGTGGAAGCCACGGGTGTTTCAATTCATAAGCATCCAATTCATCTTAAAATCGTTAACCTTGTGCCTAAAGTTTTATACTGGTGCCTTGGCAAGCAAGGAGATTGTGTTGAGACATGCATCTCTCAGTACTTTAGACATAAGTTGTTGGTAAGGATTGAATTAGTTTTTCACTTAATGAACTTAGAGATCCAACGAACTTCATAAATTTTAACAACATCAATAATCATTGGCACTGAAGATTCCAAGAAAGATGGTTGTCATAATCACTTATACATATGTAGAAGAATGTTGCCCTGTTCATTGCCCTATAAATGTGTGTTATCACTTTATAAGTCCAGTTTAATTAAACCAACTAAAATATTTTCTGCAGGTTCTAATGGTCAGGCTTAGTTTTCAAACACGTCTGGAATGTTCCACTCTTGTTTCATGGCTACAATTTCTCCATACTTACTTTCAAGAGGTTTTGCAGCAGCCCATAACTCAACCCAAGTCTTGTCAGGATGATTCTCTAGAAGGCTCTCCATTTTTATTGAGTGTTTCTGATGGAGAAATAAATAGTCTGCACTCGCACCATATACAGAGGCAGGCTGTTTTTCTTTTCCTAAGGCTTTCCTTCAGTTTGATCAGTCAAGAAAACACTGACAAGCAATGTTTATGCATAACTCCAAATTCATGCTTAACCTATGAATCAAATTCGGACCTGGAATGTTGCTTTAGAAAGAAGGGTTTGTTAGAGCTCTATAAGTGGTTTCAAGGAAATCTTCCAACTGAGATGTTTTTGAACCATGAATTGTATTTTGAAAGATGTGTAAAATTTGCCTCATCCTTCCTTCAGTTATTCATGCACGAGGTTTGTATCTCCCAACCCTTTGAGGTTATTCTTTGCAATGTTGTGTATTTTTTAAGGTTATACGTTTTTGTTATTTCCTGAATATGTATAGATCTTCAACTTGCATTTCGTACGTGTTGAAAATTTGATGCTTATTCGGCTTATGCACTTGTTGGTTTCAATTTTTTTTTCTGTTATAACATTTATTTGTGCTAATTGCTTCCATGCGTAGCAAGATGTATAAGTAATCACAAACACTACACATCACAAACACACACGCACAACCTTGCCTAGTTTCCTTTGTGCAGTCTGTCACATTCTGCTAGGTAGTAGAAGGAAATTCTGGAACTGGCGAGGAAGGATTTCAGGGGCTCTAGTATTCCTGGACATTCTCATCTAAAAATCATCCTGGGTTTTATAAACAGTGGATTAGTTTGGCATTTTTATGGGATGGGAAGTGCTCAGTTTTCTGTTTCCCTTTCATTGCTATCTTCAACTCAGTGTTATGCAGAGGTTTATTTTTTCAAGCAACAGAACAAGTTTATAGGGCTTTGAAAATTTCCTTTTTTTGATCAACATGTATGGGCCAAAGACATCAGCTGATCAATCAAAGTGGAGCGTGTCAGTTTCTGTGTCTACTGGTCTTTTCTCATAATTGTATTGGGTAAACAACCAGGTAGCTGGTACAATGCTGAGTGTAGGGAGGACATGTCCCAAAATATAATATGATGAACTAGTATACCTTTCTCTCTTCTTTGGGTAGGCTAAGAGTTAATAAAGGTGGTCGAGCTTAGGATGAGACTTGAACACTGATCTTGGGTATCACTTGAGTTAATGCAGGAGCTTTTATAGCATGAGTGCCTATAGGATAAGTAATTGTGCTAGGCAAGGAAGAAATCTTTGACGGGTTACTTGAGTTGTGGTTGTTGATTTGTATTCCAAAGCAATATATATATATATATATACTCTTTTCATGAACTCTGAAGGGGTGAATTATTTTTGGCTACATGATAATGATCATGATATGAACGTACAAAAGCATTACCAAAACAAAAGGCATATATGAAGGCAGCTATAATTTTCTTTCCCTGTGTGCTGCAACGTACCATTATTCCAGATGTTGTTTATTGTTCTTCTCTTGTATATTTTCTGCTTTTCTTAGACTTTCTATATTCTTATTTATTGATTTTCCTCTTAAAATGTAGGATGATATATTATTTAAAATGCTCTTGCAACTACTTGGTGTACCTTTTTGCGCAGAGCAACAGTGAGCAATCATCATTCTGGTTATTTTTACTGGTGATTAATTAAGTTGGTTGGAAACTATTTTAACAAATTCTTGGATTGTACCCAGGCTTTGTAACGAAGAAAGGATGTTTCAAGATGTCAAGGAAGATACTCTTTTTCATGTTCCAAACCTTTTTAATCCTGTACACCTATTCCATCTATTTCTTTCAGAGGCAAGTTTTTTTTAAAAAAAAAGAAAGAACAAAGAATGGACGTCTAGTTGGTTGATTATGATGTGCTAAAGCCAATTTGAAAGAAACAGAATTATGATATGCTTCTCTTTATGACTTGCAGTTACACTACGATCACCAAGTTCTTCTTGATTACCTTATATCAAAAGACACAGGAATCAGTTGTGCAGAATATCTTTTAAGGTATGTACTCTAGTTGGTTGATTATGTTTTTCACTTATCCCCACTTCAACCTGTTGACTTTTGAAAGCTATAATTTGAAATTACTTATGGGGACTTGTTTCCTGCTTTCACTTTCAAGCTTGTTTGCTGTTCATTAGCTATGGTTATTTAGGCTGTTAGGTTGGGCTAATTAGTTGATGGTTTTACTTCCTTTTTTTCTGGGTTATTTGGTTTACTGGATTATATCTGGTGCATTAGAGTATATAGCTAGCCTTGGCCCTTCATGCTTTTAATGAATTATTTGGTACATTATAATGCAGGGCAGCAAGAGAAGAGTTCTGTTTCTCATACTTTATTTCTGATAGCTTTGACATTTACTTGCCCTTGTTTTACATGTTCCTTCATAGGTGCTTGCGCATAGTATGCGACTCATGGCGCTTATTTGTGGAATTTTCTTTGGATGGGAAAGTTATAAACCAATCTTCTTGCAAGAAAAGAAAAGTGTCATTGGATGGCTCAAATTTTCGGGTAGATGTAACACCTGGACCTGTGAAAAACATTGGAATTCTCACATCACTTGAGAAGGAATGCAACAGAGACAATGAACATGCCCGCAAGCACTATATAACACAGCCATTTGGAGGAGCCAGAGAGTGTTTGCTTTTATTAAGAAATTCTGTTGATAGTCTTCACAAGAAGAAGTTGTTTCCATATAATCCAGAAGTGCTTCTGAAACGGTGGGTTTCTGGACAATGAATATCAGCTTCCAGTGCACTTCTCATCATTGTTACTGTTGCGGAGTTCAATAAGACTCTTGAAATTTTTTTTCTTTTGCACTCAAAGAAAGGAAGTTGTGAAATTAATATCTACGGTATGAATGATGTATCTAATGTATTTGTCAACATACCCCCATCTCTTCAATAGCGACTAATGTCAACAAAGTCTTCTTTTCTTTACGAATGATTTGGAAATATGATATATACCTTTCTTTAAGTGAGTGCAAAAGAAAAAAATTTCATATCATAATCAACTAGACGTCTATTATTTTTTCTTTAGTTCATATCATAATCAAGAATGATATGATATCTGAACTGCTTACTCTTGTTTTGCAGTTTGACAAGATTTCAGGAGCTCTGCTTCAAGGAAGAGAAATAACTTTGAGGAATTGTTTAGGAGCATCATTTATTTCTTTGGAGTAAAGGGTAAAAATGAGATCATGTCTGCCAGTGAGGCATAGCTGTTCCAGATGTTTCGGTTGAATGTGGTTGCTAGTGATGGAAACATATCAAGGCAACTGGGACGGACAATAGTTGCAAAGACTGCTCCAAAGCTTGGCTTGACTCCTTGCACAATGTCGTTGCAGAAATTCTGTTGAGTTGATTGGTTGGATGAATTGAATGAATGTTGAACTGTGTATGAACACAATTAGCCTGACGGCAACAAGCAGTTGAGGTGCCTTGGATTTAAGTTCTATGATATGATATGTTCAATTTGCTGTGCAATTTTCCTAAAAGACGAGGAAAAGGGTGTAACTGGATTCTTTCTCATGGACCGACTAATTTGGTAATGTGTTTTCCCCTGTTTGTGCAGATTAACAACAGATGCATGATTCTTTTCAATTTAATCGACTGCAGGTACCTGTTATCCACGGGAGACCATCAAGATCCATTACTCCCTGTGAAAGCTACCATTGTGCTGACATTTTACGCTTTACCAAAGCGTAAAAGCGATGAATATCAAGCACTTTTGAGTGCAAGAGTGAGATGGAGAAGAGTGAGAAGCACTATGTGCTGGTTCATGGATCCTGCCATGGAGCATGCTGTTGGTATAAGGTGGCAACCAGCAACTTTGTTGAAATCCGCAGGTCATAAAGTGTTGGTGCTGGACATTCGCTGCTTCTGGGATGCACCCAAAGCAGGTGCATGAGGTACATTCACTCTCCGAATACCTTGAGCCGTTGTTGGAGTTCATGGCGTCTCTTCCATCTGAGGAAAGGGTGATCTTGGTGGGCCGCAGCATGGAGGAGTCTCCATATCTGTTCCCATGGAAAGGTTCCCCAAGAAAGTCTCTGTAGCCGTTTATGCTGTCGCCCTTATGACAGGTCCTGGCCTCAGTTTCTTGACTCTAAAAGAAGAGGTACTTCATGCTCAGTCTCTCTCTCTCTCTCTCTCTCTCTCTCTCTCACACACACAAATTACACGAAAAAACCTGGTTGAGCTGCTGCCTGCTGGACCGCGATTTGATCATGCATGTCCACTATTGAGCTGTGATCTACTGTCCAATATAAAATTTTTGGGATAATAGTCATGATTTTTAAACAGTTATAATTAGGCTGACCCAATTAACCACTTTTTTAATCTATTTATATACAATTTGAAGAGCACATTTCTCAGATAAAGCCCATTCTGCGCCGGGTTTTTGTAAATTAGCGTATCGCATGGCAGAAGGTGGCCTCCTTTAGAGGGTCTTGGTAAATCTTACATACGCAACATCATTGTACCCATTTGAGCCCAATTCACAAATCTAGATCTTCCAGTCTCTGAAACATACATTCGAGCTACCCTTGCATGTTTAAAGTAGCCTTCTATTATTGTAGCATTTTGACGTGTTGCTTGATGGATGTTGCCGCTTGGAGAGGGACATGTCATTATTGGCCCCTTCCGTTTTAGTCCGTGTGGGACAATCTATGACCCGGCCTACATGAGCGTACGGGTTAAATAAGACAGCTGGCCGTGACCCTGTGACCATGACTTAAAGCTAATACATTCGTCTTGATCTTCGTAGATGCTTCTAGGGCAGAACCATTATCTGATAGTGGAAGAAAAATTGGCCATGCCGATTGCCGAGTGGATTTTTCTTAATACCTGTTAGATACGACTGTCTTTTCTTGTCATTGTCGTGGCTTTGGCATGTAGTTGATGGTGCAAGGAATTTCATGGTGGTCTTTTTCTCCTTTTTTATTTTCTCAGTACACGTGCTCTATTGACAACATTAATAGTCTTTTTTCATAGAGTCACGTCATTTAAAGCAATTTTAAATGGTGTGGAAATATATACACTATTAGATCCTATGAAATCTAATATAGACCAAGAAATAGTTCATCTCTATTTCAATTGAGATGGAGAGGATAAACATCTCATAAGAAAGTCTCATATATTTTGTCATTATAAGCTGAATCGAATATGATTTCACAATAAATTCATAACACTAAACACACATCATGTCTTTATTAGTAGACAAAAAACTCTGTATACCATGATAGTGATGTTATTATTAAGAGTAATTCTAAATATTCATCTCCGATCTTAGTTCTATACAACTGGGTTAATTGGCAACCTTTCAATTTTTATGTTTTTTAATAAAAGGTTGATGCAAGAGATGGTGGACACTACAACATCAGCCTAGAGGTTTGAAAGTGAGATAAGAGATAAGTATATAAATTACTCTATTGATAATAGCATATAAATCATTTTAAGCGTATTTACGCGCAATCTCAAGGAGACAATGGCAAAGGTCCTGTGGTTTTGAAAACATTGCCATATGATCAGCGCCCTTAATCTCCATCACGTCTTTAGCCCCACCGTTTTCAATCATCCATCTCTGATATTCCTTACTAATGCTAAATGCTCATCGCAAACAACATAAACTTGCGGAACCGACCCATACCCCTCATTTGAGAAATTCTTGACCTTGGACAAGTCCTCATGAAACCATGATGTTGGCCTTACCAATGTCTTGGCCAGCTCAAGATCCTTGAACAAATTACAACGTAATTTGTAACACTTTGGTCATACATTGAGAAGATGAGAAAAAGTCGATATAGAATGAGTGGTTTATAAAGATAGTCATGAGTGCTAAGTCTCTTGGGTCGTTAATAATTATTGTTAAAAACGAGTACAAAATTATTCAAACACATGTTAAAGTCTTTATATTATGTCTTGTACACGTGTATAATTATCCATGGGATGGGGCCCTAGGGTCAAAAAGGGTGAGAGAGAGAGAGAGAGAACGAACCTCAATGGGGCTTTGTTGATAGAGCTTTTTTTTTCTAATCTAGTTGATAGAGGTTGGATGACAAGAACTTGGGGCCTAAAAACATTGACGCTAAAAGTTCGTTGACACTTCCATAGGATGAAAACTCGGTGGCCAACCATTTGTCTGCTGGATCCCAAAATACTATTCAAATAAAAAATTTTTAAAAAATAAAAAAATAAAAAAGAATGTCACGGCTAAAACAGTGACACCAAATACTCCAAACTCTCACGCGCTTAGTAAAGCAATTATGATCTTTTATTGTTCTTTTTCTCTTTTAGACAAAATTCTTCTCTGAATTGGTTTACAAGAAATTTTCTTCAAACCTAAACTATAAATTGTCCTGCATCTCTGCTAGAGGCACATATTTTTTTACCATCCAAAATTCTCTCGCTTACCAAGTCGTACCAAATCTCTCTCCCCCCTCTCCTTGACTGAACTACCATTTGGACTAATCCTAACGCCCAACCCCTACCACCCAACATAGCAGAATGATATTACTGAAAGTGAGTGGTTTTTTCTAATTTCCACCAGAACAAAGGGTGTGATCTATTCTAGACCAACTTTGAGGCAATAATGACCCATTTATCCCCTCTAACGAAAGAAGTGTCTAAGGTAAGTTCAGTTTCTGAAAATAGTTTTTTGATTTTTTTAATTTTAAGGGTATTTTTGTTATTAGAGGATATTGACAATTTTTGATAGTTTGAATAGGACATTGTCGATTTGTTAGTAGTTTGAGAAGAGTAAGTGAGTCTTTTTCAATTTTTTTTTTCTTTTTTTTTTTTCATTAAAGAACGTTACCACAATGCCAATTAGGAGTAGCTTCGAAATATAATTTAAAAGGGGGAAGGGCCATATTTTTGCCAAATGCAAATTTAGAAGTACCAAATACTTGCTGTTGATGTCGTACCTGATCCAAGACGTATGATGGCTTGTGTGTGGTATCTGGCATAAGGGCAGTGACGAAAACCCCAACGGCTACCTTCTCCGGGTACTTTTCCATTGCAATGGCCAAATTCAAGCCTCCCAGGCTATGCCCAACAAGTATCACCTTTTGATTTGGAGGAAGTGAAGCAAAAAGATCCAACAAAGGCTCACTGTAGTCATGAAAAGTATGAACATCTTGGATTGCCTTCATGTTGATGCCCGAAGCCGCAAGATCAAGCGCGGTGACCCGGTGGCCGGCGGACTTGAGCCGTGGTTTGAGCTTGTGCCAGCACCAAGCCCCATGGCATATCCCATGCACTAGAACAAAATGAGTTTGCTCTCTTGAAGCTTCCATTTTTCATTATGCTCTTTCATCTTCTTAGTAGTGCTTTATATAATGGATCTGAAGGTTGCTCATATTGTTTATTTGAGTTTGCAATTTTTAAAAATATAGTTATACGTAGTTTGCTCTTTAAATTCATAGTTTGACCTGTAATTGATATTTTAGCTCTCTTCATATATATAACAAGAAAAAGGTTGTAGGAGATCCTTCCCACTCTTTATCTTGAAGAAAATGAGTGGACAATTCTATAAACGAAAATGAGATGGGCTTCCCAATAACAAACTCAAAACAAATTAAAATAGTGCAAAAATAATTACAAAGGATATAAAATAGGTCAAACAAGTGACCCGGTCCTCTCAAGGGACCGCTCAAGGTAGTTACAGAAGCAAAATGAACATAGATTAAGGTGAACCTATTTGAACCACAATTGAAAACTGCAAAAACCACTGTGTATTTAGTTGGAAGGAAAGAGAGGGAAAATGAAAGCTAAAAAGGGACAGGTGAATTCACTGAATTGTGCAGAAAAAAATAAAAATGGAAAGGTGAAAGGGGAAAAAGTTCTTTCCACTCTTTGATTGATATGGAAAGAATTTCCTTTCACCTAGGCCCTCCCTCATGTTGCAATCATATTATAACCTTCGTCGTTTCTATTTCTAACCACAAATGCAATTTTTTTTTAAAAGGTACAAATGCATATATATTTTTTAGAAGTTCAAATGAATATTTTTATTATTAGGCTACAAAAGTTTATAAACTTAGAATGCTATCCCTTCTTTTCCTTTTATTGGACAAGGAAACAAAGATAAAGTAGTCTATTTTAGAGCATTCTTAGTGGCTTCAGCAAATTTTACTCACCAAAATAATCAAAAGTACATTTTTCTCTATTTTAACTACCTATTTTTTTAAAAGCACACTTAACAACCTCATTATTTTAACTATCAGCTTTCATTAATCCATTTAATTTTTTTTTTTCAAATACATCTTATATATATACTTTTTCAAAGAATATGGAAGAAGAGAGAAGTTATATTATTTTTTATTCATTTGGTGAGTGAATAATACTCATTAAAGATAATGAATACTGTTCACTCACAATTTATTTTTGGTTAAAATTGTGAGGTTGAAAATGGAGAATTTTAGTTACTTTTGTTAAATTGTCTCACCAAAATAATCAAAAAATAGTTTTAGTGAAGCTATCAGGAATGTTCTTACTTTTCTTCATATTTTAATGGACAAGCAAAGAAACATATGGCAGTCTATTAGAATTGAAATTCATCCAACTACTTTTCTTCATAAATTTATTCACATATTCAATGAATCAAAACCCGAGCTTACCGATTTAGATCTCGTGCAATGTCATTTGGTGAGACTTGCCCGTCTCTATGGTGATATTTCAAACAGAAGCAGATCTAACCAAGGAGAAATACGGGTCGGTAAATTTCAAAGATGGAACTAAGAACTTAACTAAAGGGCCGGACTGCATTGACTTTTTTTTCTTTGTTTTTGGAAGGGACCATCATAATAAGACTATAAAAAAAACGGATACCCATTTTTTATGGTGGGAGGGGGAGGGGCTTGAGAAGAGACATGGCTGCTCCAGTCCCCCCTTTCGCTAGGTCGGCTAGTAGAGTTCACATTGTTTGTGACCAAGACTGTCATAAAAGAGGATTTTCAAAGGTGGATGATCGAGAATAATCCAACAAATGAGATGAAGGTAATCAATGGCTCCAATTACATGGTCATGTTCTTAAAACCGAAGGGGTTGTGCTCTTACCCCTTGGAAATTGCATAATCATGTTGTATTCTTAAAATTGCATAATCGTATTAATGGTCGACATTTTGTTTTATTGTATTTAATGATGTACATATTGCCACGTAGTAAAAAGTTTTAAATGATGCGACAATACATACAGCATTAAGTCTTGTGAACTCTAATCTTAACCCTAAAATAATTCACCTCCATTTCATTTGAAATAAAAATAGAAAGGATAATCATCCTGAAGACATTCTCACTTCACAATAAACGCATTATACTAAACGCACATCATGTCTTTATTAGTAGATAACAAACCCTCCCTATGCCGGAAAAGGATTTTCTCCATTTCAAATTTTCTCAATTTCCTCTCGTTATTGCATCTAGAATGACAAAATTGTCCAAATTTTTTTGAGGTTTAAATTTTTGGACAACATTACATTTCTCAATGCACTAACTAAAAGAAATGGAAGGGATTTGAAATAAAGATGATATTTTTCCCCATATTGGTCGCTAGTAGTGTTGTTGATAATAACATGTAAATAATTCTAAGCGTATTTACGTGCGATCTCGAGGAGACGGTCGCAAAGTTCCTGTGGTTTTGAAAGCATTGCCATATGATCAGCACCCTTAATCTCCATCACGTCTTTAGCACCACTGTTTTCAATCATCCATGTTTGAAATTCCTTGCTTATTCCTAAATCCTCATCACACACAACATAAACTCGCAACACCGACCCATATCCCTCATTTGAGAAATTCTTGGCCTCGGACAAGTCCTCACGAAACAATGATCCTGGCCTTACTAAAGTCTTGGCCAGCTCAAAATCCTTTAAACAAATTACAATGTAATTATTGTTAGAAGCCAATACAAAATACTTCAAATGTGCAAGTACGTACGTACACCAATTGTTTTAAATTTTAAATAGCGTAATAACACAGACAACATTTGTACTATTAGGTGTCGTGAAATTTAATTTAAACCATGAAAAGAGAGAAAGTACCTCAATGGGGCTTAGTTGATAGAGCTTGAAGGACAGGAAGTTGGGGCCAAAAAACATTGACGTTAAAGGTTGGTTGACTTTTCCATAGGATGAAAACTGTGTGTCCAACCAGTTGTCTGCTGGGGTTCTCTCAACATACTATTTCAGAGATATATAAAATGACAACAATTAAATGCAATTTCGGTTGAATAATATATGGACACACGTTGATTTTTTTAATAGTGTTAACATGACTTTTTGTTAAATTTTGAACGAAATTTAGACAGATGTATCATTTCTATTTTTTGCCATTACCCAAATACCATTGTGATGCAAATTAAAATTGAAAGGACAAAAAATAAAACCGTTAAACTATAGGAAATAGAAAGGTATTTAACCCTAAATCAGATTCAGCTTATTCAACACGTCTATATATAGGGTGAAGCTAAACAGCACGCAACGTGCCGTACTGTGTATCACGGTCCTTTTATATATATATATATATATATATATATATAGACAGTCTACTCATTTCCCTCCTTTGTCCACCATATTAAGAAGTCACGTTCAACTTGGTACGATTCAATAGGCATTCTACGAAAATTAATATAAAAATCGACTAATGATAAGACCAATCACGTCAATTTTAAAAAGATAAGTTCTTTACATTATTACAAGAATAGACAGATTTTTTTTTTTCTTAATAATCTTTTAAGTATCTTGGTAAGAATAGAAGATTTCACAATTAAATTTTTGTAAAATATATATAAGTCCACAAATTTAAATAGATAGATCTATTAAATTTATATGCATTTTAAAATTTTCACTCACAAAAATTGAAATTTCTCCAAAATAAAGTGCGGAATGACCATATTGGGCTTTCTTTTATCATTCTATTTTTTTTTTAAGTATAAAATATATGACAAAGTTAGAATCTCGGAAAAAATAAAATAAAAAATAAAAAAAACCTAAGTCAATGGGAATTAGGAGGAGCAGCTTCGAAATATAATTTCAAATTTAGAATTAGCAAACTGAAATACCTGATCCAAGACATATGATGGCTTGTGTGTGGTATCTGGCATAAAGGCGGTGACGAAAACACCAACGGCTACCTTCTCCGGGTACTTGTCGGTTGCAAGGGCCAAATTCAAGCCTCCGAGGCTATGCCCAACAAGCACCACCTTTTGATTTGGAGGGAGTGAAGCCAGAAGATCCAGCAAAGGTTGAGTGTAGTCATGAAGAGTATGAACATCTTGGATTGCCTTCATGTTGATGCCTGAAGCCTCAAGATCAAGCGCCGTGACCCGGTGGCCGGCGGACTCGAGCAGTGGTTTGAGCTTGTGCCAGCACCAAGCCCCATGGCATGCCCCATGCACTAGAACAAAATGGGTTTGCTCTCTTGAAGCTTCCATTTTTCATTATGCTCTTTCGTCTTCTTGCTACTGCTTATATAACTTGTCTAGTGTGGATCTCTTTACAACCATGTGGAAGGCCCATTTTTCTGACTAGTCTTACTCTTTAATCTAACCATTTATTTTAATTTTTTGCCTTCACTCTTCTTATCAACCTATTTATTTCTTATTATCAAACAACTTTTTTAACTTTTGTTTTTTTTAAAAAATTAAATGTCACTTCATTTTTATATCACATAAATTAATTTATTGCTTTTTATTATTATTTAAACAAAAAAAATTCACAACCAGCTCTTTGTGGAATCCATAAAAGCTATGTTTGCCTCCAGCCAGGGTTGGCACTATAGCTGAAACGGCACTGTTCCAGCTACAGTGCCATCTAACATGTACAGTGCCAAAAATTGATTTTGTAATATTAAAATTTTTTTTTCTTTAAAGCAAAAAAAAAGATTAAATATGTGCTACATGTCAGCATCTGATTGGTCCACGTGTCAGTCCTAACAGATGGACTAACTTGATCCTTTATCAAAATCACAGGGAGGTCCTGTGATAAAAATGAAACTCCAAGGGGGTAAAAATAAAGTTACCAAACTCCAGAAAGTATTTGGTATTTAACCCTTAAATTTATAAATTTTATTTATTTATTTTATTTAAGCGTTTAAAATAAGTCATATTTTAACATTTAATAAAAAAGTTACTATAAAAAAATTTAATAAATTATATTTTTTCATTAAATAATAAAATGTGACTTATTTTAAATGCTTTAATAAGATAAACAGTTAAAATTTATAAATTTAAAATTTTCAAATTTAAAAGAAATTCTAAAGAATTTCAATCCAATAATAATAATAATAATAATAATATTAATATGTAATGAGTTGTAAAAGGAAAAGAGAAGTTTGTTTAGGATTGCCAAAAACAATAGTCAGGTCAGGTGGCTCAGACCGTCAGTCAGACGTTAATGGCAGGTGGAAAAGAATCGGTGGGTCCATGCAGTCTTGGGGTGCGGCTAAAATTTTGTTGGTATCTTAAAAATTTTCTTTATCTTAAAATTTAGTAATTCACATAATATATGTATCATAAAAAGTATTTATAAAAGTTCATAAATATGTGCTCAAATTAATATATTAGAAATGTAACAAGTCAACATTATATCAAAAAAACAAAAATATTAAAAAAAATAATTAAAAAAAATGTCTAGAATTGTACTTTACAAAGAGACTAGAGAGAGTTTAAGAGAGAGAGTCTTAGAGATTTTTTTTTTTGGTGCAGGAGAAGGGTTGTAGTGGATTAAATTGTTGTGGGTTAAATGGGGGTGCTAAAGAAGGGTTGCTGTCTTGAATAATGGATAGGTAAAATTGTAAAAAAAAATAATAATAATAATATTTTTTTATTTTGAGGGTGCCTTGGGTTAAAAAAAACAAAAAAATAGAAAAATTAAATCCTTGGGATGCCATGGCACCCCAAGGGGTAACGTGGCTCCGCCGCTGGGTCCATGTATGTAGTGCCAAACTGAAAATGAATGGGGGAGGTGTGGTGATGATGTTTTTTGTTTTATTATTTGTTGTATTTTCTTTTTTTCTGTTCTGGTCTCCCTGGACGTGGTTGTCTTATATATCTTGTGGAGGACATTTTTAATTTGTTAATTGGGTCGTTGACAGATCGATCAGTAGTGCTTCCACCCCCTAACCCCCTCACAGCCCACAGGGGTTGTCTTAGCCGGACTGAGGTTTGGATAGAGTTACATCTATCTTTTTCTGTTATGCTGCCCAAACCCGCTTTATGCAGCTCAATCTTTAGCTTCTGCCCGAGGAATAGAGGACCGGAAAATAATTGGCTCTTTTGGGGTCAATAAAACACCCATTTCCTGTTTAGCGTTTGGTTTTTTTTTTTTTTAATTTCTTTTCCATTTTCACTGGCACTGCTTATTTCAATCTGAGTTTATTGTTGGGTTGCCCACCCTCTAAAAACTTTTGTTTCACGTAAATCTTCTAGTTTAATGGATTGAGATATTTAAAAAAAAAAAATAATAAAATAAAAATGGGGAGGCGTGGGGTCTTATCAGGAATGACAGCTAATAAAACGTAGAGAATTGGTTTCCAAATCAAATATTCAAATGTTATTAGCGACAGGTGTTAAAGTAGCTTTGAAAAACAAAAGGCAAAGAAATATCTTTGTTTTTCATTGGCCAATGAATTCAGCATACGTGCCATAATAGAATCCCTTTTGAAATGATAGATCACGATTTAAAGTTAATATTAATATATTTTTATTAATTAAATAGTGTAGAATCATTTATACTATTAAATGCACAAATTTTAAATATTATCATAAAATAAAATTTAATATAGTTTTCTAACACATCTCAAGTTTTCTAATTGCGATATTTAGGTTATGAATTTGTCATGTTAATTTTGTGATATATTCATAAAATGTTTGTCCTTTTAACAAGTATTTTCTACTCACATTTGGGATAAATATAGTAAAATTTGAAGAATAATATTATATACCATATTTTTATCTACAGTAGTCTTATAATGTTTATATGACAATCTAAACCAATCATTGAACTTGTCATTTTTTTTCTTTTAAAATATATATATATATATATATATATATATATATATATATATATATATTGGAATTGTCACCATAGAATTGTAAGATAATTGTAGAATAAAATGATAATTTCCAGCATCACTCTAATTTAAAAGCTTAAGATATATGAATATTTTACTTTGAGTAATGTTATATACCACATTTATATCTCATAAATATCACACATAATATTGAGGTCACAATTTTGACTCCTAAATCTTAATCTTGTTAAACAAAAAAAATTAAAGACTTCTGCATTACATTAGATCCGATGTAGATAAGAATTTACGATAAACAGATTACAATTATTTAGTAGTGATTTACATAATATTGGCGTGCATGAACGGTCATGCACACCAATTTTATAATATATATATATATATATATATATTTTTTATTTTTTTTTCTTATTGTTTAAATAATTAGTTAATTATATTTTATAATTAAATAACACAAGCGTGCATGATTATTCAGTGTTATATATTATCACTAGCCACAAACATAAAGAATGAATAATTAAGTTATAATAATGGAGGTTAGTGTGATCTTTGTTTCCCTTTGTCAAAGATGGTTGCTGAGATTTGACGTTGAACGTTTCTCATTGGCACTGATTTTGTCTGCTTTTTTGTGATTGAGTTGCTGGATGTGATCTTTGATGAGTTAATTCGTTTTCTTCTGTGTCTTTTCTTTACTTATTACAATTTTTATGTAAATTGAGCTTTTTGTATTAAGAGCACATTCTAACATGCCCTTGAGACAAATTTTTTTTTTTTTTTTTTTTTTTTTTGTACATGTCCGTACAAAAGGAGATGGACAATTCAAACTAGACCATCACTTGGTCTTTAACCGATTGAGTTACCTCCCATAAACAATTTTAGTAAGGGACATAAGTATTTAATGCCAAAAAAAATAAAAGAGAAAAAAATTTTAGGTGATATGGAATCTTTTGAAGCTAGCAAAGGAGTGCAAAATGCAGATCTCCAATTTTTCTATTATTTTGAACTTTTAATTATGCTTTCACAACTGTTATTGACGTGGATGGAAAGAAAGACATCCTTAATATAATGTCAATTAATTCCATATTATACATGAAAGACATCCTTAATTATTATAATGTTTTTTTTTTGAAGGAAAATCATTCTTATCTCATTAATAGAGGAATCAAGAGCAATAAAACTCTTACAATCACATAACATAACGTTTTGAAAGATCCTAGCCGAAGCTAAAAGATCAAAGTCGTAACTAAAAGATTACACATCAAAGACGCCAAAGATCCGCTAACCTATAACTAATCTTCAGTTGGAATAACAGATCTGCGCTAGGCAGACACAAACTAATGCATAGGTAGCTCTTATTCCTCGACCCTGGGATCAAAAGAACCCCATGCCGACACACATCCTCCTGAACCCGAAAGCCAGGATATCGTTCATATCCACAACCCCAGGGGTCTGGACCAAAATAACAAGCGAGAAGATCAAGAAAGAGGACATGACCTTATTACAAGCAGCAAGAAAAACAAGAAAAATACAGGGAAAATCAAAGCAATATAACTAAAAATTTAAAAATAGGAGCACACTAGGCGGATGACAATAGCCGGAAGAAAAGCCGATTGCGTGCTTGTCGGAAACCGATGCGTAGATGGCGTTGGAAGCACATCGCCATGTTAAGGCTTCTCCGATGACCTACTCAACAGTATTTCTCAGCAAGTTGTTGGAGACAGAGACAAAGCTCGTTGGCTTTTGAAAGCATGACCATGTGGTCAGCTCCTGCGATTGATTTCACTTCTTTGGGCGGGCTCTTCTCAATCATCCACCGCTGAAAATCTTCCTTTAGCAACTCATCTTTATTGCATACGATATAAACCCGACTTACTGACCCGAATTTTTCCTCTGTGAGCAGAGATTCCATTGCCAAGTCTTGCAAGAATAACTTACTTGGCTTCACCAACATTTTTGCTAATTCCAAATCCTTCATTCAAAAATTTAATACAACATTAAAAATATTTTGTCAGTGTTAAATATATTGGATAATATATTAGAAGCGGAAGAAAGAGAGAGAAGAGAGAGAGAGCGAAAGCACACAATGAACTACATTGTATTGACTCTCATTAATAATAATGAATACAGAGGCCTCTATTTATAGAGAGGCAAGTAACCTAATAGATTAAGGAAAGGTAAACCTAGTAGAATAAGGAAAGGTAAACCTAGTAGAATAAGAAAAGGTAAACCTAGTAGACTAATAATACCTAAAGAAGTAAATAAAAAGTAATATTCTTAACATCCCCCCTCAAACTCAATGTGTAAACTTGAGTTTGGATAAACGAAAAGGGAAAGAAAAAGGAATTCGCCGAAAAAAAAAACTGCTTGTGCCGAAACAATTGCCGAAGTAACACCATAAAAGTTGTTAGAGACCGGTGGATTCTGCCTGAATTTGAGCAATGCATTTAAGCTGGAGCTTGGTTCACTTGGTTATAATTTGACTTGAAAACCATATACTAGTAATGAAGTAGCACACCTGGTCGGCTGAGAAAAGTAGGTTCAGTTAAAAGGGGCTTGTTTGGCTCGTAACCCTTGGACTGTCTCGCCTGATCGGCTGAGCTAAAGTCTGACCCAAAAATTCTAGCTAGTAGACCGTCTCGCCTGGTCGGCTGAGATAAGTAGGGCCGGTTGAAGAGGCTAATCATGTCTGAAACCCTTGGACCGTCTCGCCTAGTCGGCTGAGATAAGTAGGCCCGATTGAAGAGGCTAATCATGTCTGAAACCCTTGGACTGTTTCGCCTAGTCGGCTAAGATAAGTAGGCCCGATTGAAGAGGCTAATCATGTCTGAAACCCTTGGACCGTCTCGCCTTGTCGGCTGAACTAAAGTCTGACTAGTAGACCGTCTCGCCTGGTCGGCTGAGATAAGCAGGGCCGGTTGAATAGGCTAATCATGCCTGAAACCCTTAGACCGTCTCGCCTTGTCGGCTAAACTAAAGTCTGGCCCATCTAACTAGTAGACTGTCTCGCCTAGCAGGCTGAGCTAAGTAGGGAGAAAAATGGCCGGTTGAAGAGGCAAATCAGTGATCGGTGATGGCGGCATTTGACAAGGCATAAGTGGGCCGGTTGAAAGGGGCTTCTTTGGCCCGAAAACCCATGGACCTAAGGAAAGATTGGTCTGACCCGAGAGTGCCATCCGCAAGAAGAATGAACCGGATTGAATTGCGCCAAAGAACAGGCTATAAAACCGAATTGAACAAGCATAAACCAACTTGAACCGCATAAAACAAACGCCTAAATTTGAAGAAGAGTCTTGTTTTTTTTTTTTGCCATATAGAGATGCCAAAAGCAAAAATAGACCACAAATTTGAAATCAGGACGAAAAATTGAGTAGGAAACACCTGGTCAACTTTTTCAGTGGTCAAAGTCAACGGGCAACAGTCAAAGTCAACGCTACAAAAGTCAACCATGTCAAGGTGCTGATGTGGCAGATCTGGCTGACGTGGTGCATAGAGCTGACGTGGCTCTGATGACGTGGCACACATGCTGGCGTGGCAGTGATGACATGGCAATGATGACATGGCACACATGGCTGACGTGGCTATGATGATGTGGTAATTAGGTCTGGCGTGGCAAGGATGGCATGGCAATTAGGGCTGACGTGGCAAGGATGGCGTGCGGCACGTGGGGCGATGGCGCGTGTGGTACACGCGCGAACGGAGGAGGCGTGTCCTGGCGCGTGGATCTGACGCGCAGAACTTCTGGGGGCGCGTGGAGGCGCGTACGGCGTCGTATGGAGGATATGGGACTTGTTCTGGAATCACCGAGATGAAAGCTATCGATCGGTGGCCATGGATAAGTGATCGGACCACCGTGGCGGCTGGTGGCGGAAGGGCAGTGGCGGAATTGCCAAAAATTTGGGCGGCGCGTGAGGGCGCGTGGAAGCTCCGATGGGGCTGTGTGCGGCGGCTCTGGGACGGTTGTCTTCCGGGTTTTCAAGTGGTATAGTGATACACTGAAAACCTCGAGGAGAAGATAGAGAACCGTGAGGAGCAGAGAGAATGATTCGCCGGATAACACTGGCGGCGCCGGAAAACGTCAAAGACGTTTATTGGAGGCCACAGAAAGGTGGCTCTGATACCATGTTAAATATATTGGATAATATATTAGAAGCGGAAGAAAGAGAGAGAAGAGAGAGAGAGAGCGAAAGCACACAATGGACTACATTGTATTGACTCTTATTATAATAATGAATACAGAGGCCTCTATTTATAGAGAGGCAAGTAACCTAATAGATTAAGGAAAGGTAAACCTAGTAGAATAAGGAAAGGTAAACCTAGTAGAATAAGAAAAGGTAAACCTAGTAGACTAATAATACCTAAAGAAGTAAATAACAAGTAATATTCTTAACAGTCAGTGGCAACTCGTTATTCGCATGTCAGGTTTGAATCGTATCAACCCTTTAATATAAGATTATATAGGTCAATTTTAACTCGACTCGTTTAATTAAATAAGTTAGACCTATTTAACCCTAACCTACTAATTTTACGGTGGGTTAATGTCAAATTTGCAGATCGTGTAAAAAATTGTCGTATCATATTCAAATCATATCGAAACATTAGTATAAGACTATAAAAATAAATTATAACCCAACTCTTTTAAGTAAACGGATTAGACTCTCAACTCTAACACGCTAATTACATATTTGAGTTGTATAAAAAATTGTCCAACACTAACAAGCTTAAGCTTATGGTAAGTTGCTTAATGTACTCACCTGCGCTTGGCAGTGTTGGTAGATATTGGCTGCCATGTAATTCGGTCCACATACAGCCCAAGTTGGTGGGTTTTCTGGTCCATGGTCGAAGGAGAAGTGGAAATCCAACAGAGACTCCTTTGGGGTTCTCTTAAAGAACTGGTTTCAAAATACCACCCAAAAAAAAAAAAAATGAAAATGACAACCAACAAAATATGAATATTAACCAACAAAATATTGTGTTTCAATTTTTTATTTTTTTATTTCAGAATAAAAATATTAACCAACCACCCAAAAAAAAAAAAATAATAATAATAATTCTTCTTTACCTCTTGCAACAGAGTTGACGGTGGAAGTATAATATTTGGCATAAAGGCAGTGACATAAACTGCCACTAAGATCTTATCTGGAAAACTCTCCATGGCTAGGGAAATGCCCATGCCACCATAACTGTGACCCACTAAAATGACCCGCTCGTTGTGTGGCAGAGAAGCTAAGAAATCCGTCAACGGTTGCAGCGAATCAGAAATGGAATATACCTCATCCAGCCGCTTAGGGTTGACTCCGCTAGCACCAAGGTCCAGGGCAGTGACACGGTGACCAGCTGATTTGAGCAGCGTAGCAAGCTTGTACCAGCACCAAGCCCCATGGCAGGCTCCATGAACTAGAACAAAGTGCTTCCGATTCATCATTTTTCCTTGCACTTTGCTATTCTATTATCTGGTGTAAAAAAAGTCCCTTTTAACGGGAAAGAAAGGGTAAGATCCGGTGTTTTGGTAGTATTTTAATTTTTTGGGAAACTTCACTTTGGTTCCTTGATCTTTCATTCGATTTTATAAATTCTTGAACTTTTAAATTTCTCATTTTGGACCCTTGAACTTTCAATTACTCTCAATTAGAATCCTTTCGTTAATTTTAGACGTTAAAAGTACAATAAAAAGACTAAAATATCCTTGATTTTCATTTTTTAAAAAATAAAAAATGTTTTGAAAGTTGGAATACTCTTTTACCATTACTCTTACCGTGTGTATGGTTGGTAGGAAACAAAGAGGGAAAGGAAAAGGTGAGGGAAAATAATTGAAAGCTGATAAGGACTCGGGCCCTCATGGCTGCAATCACTTTCTATTTCAGACCACAAATGCATTCAAATAAGGCTGTAAATATCATAAACTCATAATGCTATTCCTTCTGCTCTCTTTATTTGACAAGCAAACAAAAGATAGATGAGTCTACTATGAAAAACGCTATGCCGACTTCAAAAACTTGTTTATCACAATTTATGCGGAATTAATATTATGAAGCAATAAACAATTCAATCACCAAAAAAATATAAAGCAATAAAGAGGCAGACACAGATATTTTGGTTACGAAGAGAAAACCTTTTAGAAACCGATCTAAAAGTAAAATCTCTCCGGGGCAGCCAAACCCAAGAAATCACTATCAAAAGATTATCTAGAGATTACAGACACTAGGAGCACTTACAACCCTTTGCAAGACTTTGGCTCTGTAAGATCGACAAGCCTACAACTTGTCTTCTTGCTCACAATCTTCTTCAACGTGATTCTCCTTTACCAGACCCTTCCGATAGACTTCTCAAGCGTAGATTTATCAAAAGAATAACTAAAACTCTAAGAGATTCAATTTAATGCTCACCACATATGATCTCTCTTAGCACAGCCTCTGACGAACTTTCTGGGGGTTAAAATTCGTGTCTCTCTCTCTTCTATAATGATGTATATATACCTCAGACAAAACCCTAGACCTAACCCACTTAAAATCACGTTTTTGGGCCTAAAACTTACGGGGTGTCCAGACATGTTAATGGGCAGTCTGGACATGGCTTTGCGGAGCAAGATTTTAGTTTCTGGAAATGAGGTCCGGACCCTGGGAATTGCGGTCCGGACCCGGCCTGTCCAGTCTTGATCAATACCTTCGATCGATGGGCGTTTGTGGTCCGATTGAGCTGAAATTTTGCAGGGACGTTCATAACACATGAATCTACATTATGAACGGTGGAGATTAGATTCTAAGAATTCTATATCAGTGTTTGAGCCCGTGAACAGTAACATCTGCATTTTGAAACTGAATTAAGCCAACACAAGAACTAACAATCTACTAGAATTGGAATTCCTCCAATTACTTTTCTTGGTAAAATTTATTCACATATTCAAGGAATCAAAACCCGAGCTTACCTATCATTGGAATTGGAATTGGAATTCCTCCAATTACTTTTCTTGGTAAAATTTATTCACATATTCAAGGAATCAAAACCCGAGCTTACCTATCATTCTATAGTACTACGGTTTTAGATATCGCACAAAACAAAAAGTCTATTGCAGATGACAGTGCAATAGATCTAGAGCAGTACTCCTATAGTCCTATTGAACGAAATCCCGATGTTTACTAGAGTTTATTTACTGATATCTCCCAGCAACTTCGAGTAACATTTGGCAAAGTTGCTTGGGCTTTGAGAGCATGACCATATGGCCAGCTCCTCTAATCAAATTCACTTCCTGAGGAGGGCTTTTCTCAATCATCAAACGCTGAAAATCTTCCGGCATCGCTTCATCATCTTCGCAAACTAAAAAAACCCGATTGATTGACCCGTATTTCTCCTTTGTCAGCATACACTCCTTGACAAGGTCTTCCAAGAACACCCTCGTTGGCCTTATCAACATGCTGGCCAGTTCCAGGTCCTGCATGCAAGTTAAAACACATAAATAAAATTCACAAAATATGGTAGGAATTAAAAGCACGAATCTGCTCGAAAATCTTGCCTCTGATTGGCAATGGGAGTATAGCTTGGTCCTCATATAATCCGGGCCAAAGCTTGTTGATTCCTCTGAAAACTGGCAATCCAATAAGGATTCTGCAGGGTTCCTTTTGAAGTACTGGTTGCCAAATCCCAAACAAAAGATAAAACAAATTAAAACACGTACATGAAGAAAATAGCTTTTCTTAAAGCAATACAATGATATATTAGGAAATGGGCAACTTTTTTTTTTTTTTTTTTTACTTCTTGTATGAGAGTTCCCGGTGGAGACTCTAAATTTGGCATATAGGCGGTGAGAAAAGCTGCCACTGAAATTTTTTCCGGGAAGCTCTCCATGGCCAGAGAGATACAGAGGCCGGCGTAGCTGTGACCAACCAAAATCACCGTCTCTCCTTGAGGGAGAGATGCCATGAACTCCATCAACGGTTGCATATAGTCCCAAATAGAAATGATCTCCATCAGCTGCTTGGGGTTGACCCCACAAGCGCCGAGGTCCAA
Source organism: Corylus avellana (assembly GCF_901000735.1). Lineage (NCBI taxonomy): Eukaryota > Viridiplantae > Streptophyta > Magnoliopsida > Fagales > Betulaceae > Corylus > Corylus avellana. The sequence goes on from NC_081547.1 coordinate 1,740,388, forward strand.
AGCAGTGACACTGTGACCGAGCTGTTTGAGCAGGGTGACAAGCTTGTACCAGCACCAAGCCCCATGGCAGGCTCCATGAACTAAAACAAAGTGCTTCAAATCCCCCATTTTCGGTTTCTTGCTGTACTTAATTATTGCTTGGGAGCATGCAATTTCTCTCAGTTTATATACAAGGATTTGAACCAAGAATGTACACTAAAAGTTACAGTACTAGACAAAAGGAAAAAATAAAGTTAATTTGATCGAGGTGCCAAAACGAGACTTTGCTTCGTGTCAATTATTGTCTGAGTGGGCGGCGAATGAGCGTGAAATGCGTGGACATTCTGATTGCTTTAGAAGGAAAGTCGAAAACCAGAACTATTATTTATTTATTTATTTATTAACACTGGAAATTTGGTATTGTGTCGGTTTTATAACTTTCATACACTTTGTGACTTTGTGTGGAACGTGTGTCAAAATATTATTTATTTCAAAAAGTTAACAACATAATTTTAATAATTTTCTGTTGAACTTTTTAGAATTAGTAATTTAATTAAGGTCATTTTAACAAGTTTTCGGTTAGTCTTAGAGTTTGTTTGGAGTTGTATTTGAGAAATAGAGTTTTTAAATCAAAAAACGCTTTTTGGCAAAAACTTCATTTGTTAAAAGTGCATTTTAGCCATTTTTAAGCATTTTGAATTCTTAAAAGTACTTTTAACTTTTTTTTTTACTAAACGAATTTTTTTTCTTCAAACAGACTTTTTGAATATTAAACACACTTTTACATTATTCAAACACGATCTCAAACATGCACTCGGTAACATCTCTCGGTAACATCTGCACAGTACACGTAGGTTAATAAAAATGTTCCATTAACGAGTGACGACACCATTCTTTAACAGCAACAGCACTAAATGGTCAGAATAACGAGTACTTTTAAAAATGAGAAAAATGTGTAAAGGTCCCTAGCTTAGACCTTTCATCATTTCATTATTTCCTTTGATTTTTTTAAGAATGAGGAATGACATCTAGGGTCATTGCCACGTGATATCTAATCAAATTTGTACCTACATACACTCAGGCCTTGTTTGTTAAGCTGCAGCACATTCCTGACCACGCTGCAGTTTATGTGACAAGACAAATTTTGTTAAAAGACAATTATGCCCATATGAAAGAGAAACGATTATTTGTATGAGGTGTTTTGAAGGGGCAAAATAAAAATTATTTTTATTTTTATTTTTCCAACCAGCTGGGTCAATCCATTCAACCACAAGCCGTACCTGATGGAGAGGCACCAACCCAGAGGTATATAGTGCCATGTAAAATTAGGGGGTTTGCCAAACACTCTCTTTTTCTCTCTCACGCACATGTATATATATATATATATAATTTTAATTTTAAAATATGTCACATCATAAAAATGAAAAAAGGGAGAAGGTGGTTGGGAGCTGTCAAATTATTGGAGAGTGATTTAACCAATCATAATATTTTTTAGTAATGATTGAACCACTTTGAAGATGGACAGTGATTTAGCCATTCGGCCACCTTTTTTAAAGATATCCGGTTTGGCAACTTTCAAAGGCCTAATAAAGAGTGACTAGTTATTGAGAGTGATTTGACTCCAAAAGTTATTAGAGGTGGCCAGAATTAGGGGTAGATTGCCCACCTCTCTCTCTCTTTGGTTCATTCCTACTCTTTTGTTTGTTTGTTTTTTCTTTTATGATGTAACATTGTTATAAATGATGTGGTCATGTATAAATGATGTGATCATGTTGGCTCAAACTGTCAAATACATGTCATTAGATATGACGTAGCTATTAGTCTATGTATCATTATTTCCTTTCAAAAAATTTAAGGAAAAGAGTGATTTGATAATTTTAAAGAGTAATTTGATACGAGTGGTGATATTACGTATGCTAGTCTGAGTGTACAATACCTCATGTTAGTGTGAACAGTAATCAAAAGTTACTGTTTCAACATTTTTTTAATATTCTTTTGGTTACTGTTCACACCGACGTGAGGCACTATGCACTCACGCTGGCGTGCATAATATCACTACTCAATTTGATACACTTTAAACCTTAAAAATTGATTTACTAAAAGCTCTAACTTTCCCATTAAAAAATACACATTTTTTTTAAAAAAAAAAAATTAGGAGGAAGGTCACAACCGATATATCTTCTTTTTTTTCTTTTCTTTTTTTCAATCTGAAACTTAATTTTTTCAAAATGATTTGTCATAGTTTTCCATATGAAAAAAAAAAATAAAGTATTTAAGCTGATTAAACGATGATGATTTTTTTAACAAATTTTTTCATTTTACAAGATTGGTCCAATACCTATCCAGCCATCACACCCTACATTTCCATTTGATAGAAAGCTATGCACTTTCTAGTTATCAGGAAGTGTAAACAACTTGTTCTTGCAATCTATGAGACTCATACTTTAGAATTTCCTTTTTTTAACAGAAAAAAAAAAATTGTGAATAAAAGGATGATAAAAGAATAAGATTCTCTTTCATGTTTTGAGTCATTAGAGGCACCTATGACCAAAGGGAAATGTACTTGGAATGAGCCTTGGGCGGCAACAGAGGGGAAGTGTATATAGTATTGATAATCATTGTTCACAACATACCCTTGGCCATAGCACTTAATACAACATCTTGATAGCCTTAAAATTTAGCTTCAGCAGCGAGTGTCAATTTGACACCATCTTTGAATGAAACAGGAGAAATATTTAGTGTCTGAACTAGTTTGGTTATATTCATGGATATGTCGGCCGGGGACTTGACGCCTCGATCAACCTGGAGAATTATTTCAAAAAAGAGCAGTTTAAATTGACTGGAACAAGGAAAACCTAATTCTCACACAATGCACATGTAGAGAGGAAGCTGTTGCTTAGCAAAAAGAGCAAACAGAAAAATATTATTCGACATGTTCATCCAAAAGGGCAAGCTGACACTTCGGTGGCCAGGGAGTAAAATGAAGAACTGATGGATAATTCTCAAGGCACCAAACAAGCATGTTAAAAAGTTTGTTTCTCAGGCATTTCAAAATTTTAGATAAGAACAAGCATGTTAAAAAGTTTGTTTCTCGGGCATTTCAAAATTTTAGAATAAATCTTAAGCGCTGAACATACCGACGATGCAGACACTGCTTTGATCAGTGAGGTGTCGTATCCTCTGATATGTGCCACAGCCTCGGCCATTTCTACACGGGATACCCTATCTGGTCCACCAACGTTTAGTAGCAACTGCATTTGCTTACCCTCTGGCACAAATATCATGAATGTCAAGTGAAACTCAGAATATTGAGAGAAAGAGAGACAGAGAGAGTACAGATGTCAAAGCATATAGAAAAAGCAGAAGGTTGGCAGAACGGGCAATGGAAAACAAGGCATTAGAAGGAAAATTTGATATTGCAATGCCTTAATGGAGTCTGTCTTTTAGCAAAAAATGGATATCCTTATAAACAACCGATATTGTTTAAGAGTTAATCAATGTAAAAACCAAATGAATGGTGATGTACAAAGAAGATTTTGTAGTTTCTCATCTATATTACCAGTATTTTAGCTTGGATACTACAGATTATACCTGACACCCATCTGCTTGTCAAAGCTAGTATGATACTCACAACATCCTTGACATAAACTGGGCAGCGAAACTCGTCATGAAAGAAGTCCCCTTTTTCTCCTTTGGAAAGGACACCATCCATCCACTGCATCAATTAGGCGCCAAATTGTTGGTAATATACAAAATAATCATTGTTTCCCATTTATTAATTGTTTTCTTTTAACTAGAAACAGTAATCATAATCTCTATCTTTATAATTACAAATCCTACAAAAAGAAACCCCCCACCAAAAAATAAATTGCCAGCCAGTCTCAACACTACACAATGAAAACAGCAACTTGAAAGTTCAATAATGATAATATATGACTTTACACAGTGATATTGACTCCCCCCACATTAAAAAATCAAGGTTTCCATTTCCTCATACCACTTAACTCCATTTTTGTAACAAAATAAATTATTTTTCTGGTATATCCTGTTGATGTTTCCATTGGATGAGATTGACAATTTACATGAACATTTTTTTTTTGATAAGTGACAATTTACATGAACATTAACCAGTGCTTATAGTGTTATTTGTTTTGTCGCCATATGATCAATTCTTATTCTCCTATCTGCATCTCTCACCTTTTGTTACTTTTCACTTGATAAGTTCCAAGAATCTTTACAAATAAATAATCTTATACCTGAAACTTCTTACGTTGAAATCTCAGCCACAAACCTCTTAGACAAGAATAGTGAACAGTAACAACTTAATTTTGGGTTGCAACTTTAACTGAGTAAACTTTGCATCTGTGCTAACTCAGTTGAAACCTAAAAAGTTTCCCAAAAACAAATCTTAAATAAATCAAAGCTGGTAAACATGACCTTTTCTAGCATGCAAAAGACCGAAGTAACCCAATCTGGTAGCCTATGACTGCTTTTCATCCTTTTTATTTTTTTCCTTCTAACTTTTCTCCTTTTTGGGGCAAAGAACTGGTAAATTAGATCAGTTTTGAACCATTCTGTTCCTGACATATCCAAAATTATAAACCAAAAAGAGGCATAAAGTTGGAAGATGCAAGATTTTAAACATGGGAAAAAGATGGGGATTATGAATAAGTGCCACTTTCATAAATAAATTAGACCGTATTAGAGACAGGATGAAGCAGGCTGCAGAACTTCATGGACAAACTAAATAGTGAAAACAACAATAGGAGAACCAGAAAACTCATGCATTTGCTTAGAACATAGCAGTGCTTGACAAGCACCAGGTGCAAAAAGGCAAATTATATTCTTCCCCTTATTTATAAAGTCACTATATTTAGTAGTCTCTAATCATATGCATTTCTTAGCCAACAAACTTGCAGATGTAGATTACAAGGTCTGCATTCTGGGTACACACCTGAATTGGAAGAGATCTTGGAACAGGTGAGATAGTCTGTGGCCCAAAAATGATACTGCTTCTCAGTATTGCAAAATTCAAGCATTTTTCAGAAACAAGCTGCTCTGCTGCCACCTTTGATTTCCCATAAACATTCACAGGAACAGTTTCGTCTTCTTCCTTGTAGAAGGACTTCACCCCTTCATAAACTGTTTGGAAACTTACATCATATACATTTTGAAAACAAAGCTATGTGTAAAGGCACGATAAATGATAAGTGTAAGATATAGGGAGTAGCTACATCAGAGATTTGTTTTCTTCCAGCTAATACAAAATATAATAAGCCTATGAGCTGTAGTTGAAATAGCACTTCCTCCTCCATAAGAATGGGTTGGAGTGTGAAGCTGTGGGTTAAAGACCCACTGGTGCGTAACTTCATTATTGGTGAAAGAAAAAAACATAAGCATGCCAGCTACAGTAGTACCACTAGAAATTGTCAGGCATTGGATAATTCGGTAGAGATGACCAAAAGGAAATAGAAAATGCCTGGACCATAGAGCAAGAAAGGTTATTTATTGTATTTACTTCCGGTGGTATGTTATGTGCATCCAGTTTTTTACATGGAAAAATCATAATGTGCAATTGCCCTAATATTCAATACTGGTTTTTTTCAGCAGGTAGGTCCAGGTAAATCAAATGAATACAATATGAGACTTGAGAAAAGAGAGAGTAATCCAAAAGTGGTTTTGTTTAAGACCTGACTCTACTGGGAGGAAAATGTAGTCTTCCAATGTTTAATGTTTACAAGGCTTTTGGAGTTGACTTAAGATTTGCATGGTCACTTAGATAGTAAAACTTAGATTGTTTTAACCATCCATTGTAGTCTAGATGGTTAGGATACATGGCTCTCACCCAAAAGACCCAAGTTCAAGTCCGGCAAAAGAAATTTATTTTTCGTCCAAAAAAAAGAATTAGATAATTCGTTAAGCTATTGTTTATTTACAAAAGAAAAATTTCGAGAAACTTGTGAGTTGTGACAGGTTTGTGTTCCAGCAAGACGGAAATCAACCAAAAAAGTCAAGCTTAGGAAACTTATAAGACAGGTCTGCCCTGTTTATACCTAGGACTTCTAGACCATATACACAAACAATAAGAATTGCAATATTGCTTTGTCTTTGCTTCATTCCTCTAGTAATTCCAGTGTGACTTACCTTGATCGGTTGACAAGTGAATCAGAAGTGTACTACTCTCTTCAAAGTTTGATAACCAATTCACAAGAGAAGATGGCACATTAATAGACATAGTGGCAGTGGGATCCATTTCACAGGCACGAGGTACAGAGAGTGCAGCACAATTCACAACAACATCAGGCTGCCATTTCAAAGAAGATACAATTGTCAGCTCTTGAAACGGGAGTTAAGCTGTATTCAAAACCTTTTTTTAAAGAGCCAGCACAATAGATGGAGCTTTAAAACATTTCAGGATTTCTGAATTCTGCCTAAGACAACTTACGTTATAGATTGTGAAACCATATGTCACAACCATAAGATTGGATTATTCTTAACTAATAATGAAAAGGGAAGACAGCAAACTCTCATATATTAAAGCAAAATATCCCAATTCCCAAGCAATTTCTCAAGCAAAAAAATAAAAAACCATAAAACCCATTACAAATCCCAGGTAGTCTAGGTAGAGGCACTTTGAGGTGCTTGTTCCAGACGCCCTTTTAAACACATAATACAGAATGTAGAAAATTTAGATCTTAAATCTATGAACGAAAACACCCACTTACCAAATTCTTACATTCTCTGCTTCGCAAAACTACCAAACAAATCTACCAGTAGCGAACAGAACGTATTTGAAAATATTCTTTTCTTTTGGTGAAAACAGACCTGGCCAAATGTCTGTGAAATGGCCTCAAATCCTTGTCCAGTTCTCAGATCAACATGGAAAGCGAGCAAATGAGGAATGGCATCAAGCAAAGCCTGAGGAAGCTTTGAGTGGTACGTGAATGCCAGATCATATGGCGTGCCTTGGATCTCTGAAAAGCCTTGCAATAGGTGTTGTCCTAAGTATCCCGTGCCTCCCACTATCAAAACTCTCTTCCCACCCATCTCCCGCTCTCTCTGGGAATGGAGGGAAGGGGTTCTTTGTATAGAGTTGGAAGATTGTACGCTTGACGGTTGACGCTTTGATAAGCGGATGGGATTTGTTGGCAACTTGCAGTTTGAGGAAACTTCTCACGTTTTGTTGTTACTCTCACTCGCAATCCTGTCACTGCCGGTGTTTCTCGCGTTCCGGAATTATGAAAATGGAGGTAAAGGAACAGGTACGACGGGGACAGAAGTTGCAAGCCAAAGCAAGGGACTCTGCCAATTCCGAGTTTGGATCGGGAAAATGTGAAATTCAATCCGGATTTTTTATTTTTTATTTTTCACCTAGACGAGCATGCAGTTAGATTTATGAATTACATTTTTCTCATACACACGTGTACATATATAAGTGAAGTATATGGCAGTATTTTTTTTATTTTTTTTTTCTAATTGAAAAGGTGGGAAGGGGCGACCAATGTAGTTTCCCCCCTTGGGCGTTACCATCGGGGTTCCCACCCGCTGTGAAATGTCTGGTTTGAGCCATAGCTACTGCCTGGGAAGGTGAGCCCGTCACCACAACCCCACAAAGGTGTGAGCTAGTAGAGCCCCTTCAAAGTAGCATCTGGTTCACGTATCTACTACAGCAAGCGGATTCGAACACACGACCACTTGGATGAAAGGAATTATTTTACCAACTCAACTACCACCCTTGTGGTTATATGGCAGTATTGGTTGGGAAGTTGTGTTCATAGGAGTGCATATTCTGTGCGGTCATGGGAGAGAGGGGTGGGTTTGTGTGACCAATCAGGAAATGACACCTAAGTTAATCATACCAAACTTAAATAAAAAAAAAACACACCTACACTTGATTATTTTAAATAAGAACTTAAAAAATTAATTAAAAGAAAAACAAATTAGAAGGTGGCCACGCGGCCACCCCCATGGCCTAGGGGTGGTTGCGCGGCCACCCTGGCCACATCGCGCAACCACCCTAGATGGGCGGGGGTGGCCGCCAACCACCTCTGGGGCGGCTCCTTTCTCACTTGGGTGACTGAAAATCATTGAAAAATAAAATATGATATAATCAGGAGTTTTAGTTTTATTTTCTTAATATGTTCTATGTTGAGGTGTCAACTCCTCATTGATAGGCACAAAAGGGTAATTTTGTACACCATTCTCATTGAAGTTATTCTCGTGTTCATATATCAATCGTACGCCAAACACACGAAAGAAAAAGAAGCATGCGAGAAAGATAAAGGGTTAGAGAGGCTCATTGAAAGAATCGAAAAAACTATATGCAATACTTAAGTTAGTAATTAGAAAAGGAAACAAAATGAAATAATAGCATTAAGAACAAAAAAAAAGTGATGTGTACCTAACGAAGACACCTAGTCTCCATTTATAAGTTTAACGTTCTCGCCTCTTTCTAGTAGGGCTTCTAGGGTTTTTGCCCATTTTTTATTGGTAACGTAAGAGATTATTTCCAAAAATATCGAGAGGTTATACAACATGGTCTTGTTGATACTTAATGTGGCGAGGGATATGCTGAGAAGGTAGTTGAGTGTGGTCTTGGGCGATTATATGATGTGGGCGTAGGCACTACGCTTCATCGACTTATTGAATTATGGGTAAAACAAGCTACAAACTTTGGTCACGGGCCTTTGACAAATAGGTCTTCTTGTTATTTTATAACTTTTGACATGTATGTCAATATGTGATTGAAGAATTGTTAAAATTATTTTTATTAGTAGATGTGTCTCGGATCACATAATATTGTTGCGTGTTAAAAGTTGTAAAATAATTACACGTGTAACATTTTTTTTATTTTTTATTTTTAATGGTGAGAGAGGGGGAGCGTATATGTACGAAAACGGCTAACGAGTTTGGTAGGCTAACCCAATATCAAATTTGAGCAGATGTATTGGGCCAGGCCGACACCATAGCTTTACACACACTGTTGGAAAATAAAGAAAAAGCCCAGTTCGCGCGTATATTTATTATTTACTACAATTGACAATTCCCTTAACCCGATAATCGTACGGTGTAAATTTAAGGATGACTACACCTCCATCTAGGGCAACCCCTCGCTATTCCTTTATAAACCCCTAACATACCCATTCTTCCTGTGCCTCTCTCTCTCTCTCTCTCCATTAGGGTTTTGGTAGACAATTTATTGATTTTTGTTCTTTCTCTTATTATTATTAGTTATGGTATTTTGATGTCGGGCAAAGTGAGATTCAGATGATGAGAGAAAAACTGCAACAAAATGATCGATTAATTTCATGATTATTGGTATTTAAGTCTCTGATGATTTACTTTCGTCCCCACATTTCCCAATTTTTTTGTTTCTTCTTTTCAATTTTTTTGTTATTTTAGTTTTGTTCGGAGCAGATGGATCCAGAACTGAGATATGATGAGAGAAATTTTGGTCCGTGTTTCTGATTAACCGTGACCGATAACCCCAATAATAGCACACTCTGATCTCTTCAGGTTCTATTAGTTCTTATTATATGTTTTTTCGTTTTTAGGTCTTTTGTGGCTTGCAATTGTGCTCGATGATTGTTTGCCCAATTCTTTGGGTAGTTTATACGCTATACTGAGGCTTTTGATCTGCTGAATATACAATGATGAATGAGAGCGCCTTGTGATTGATAGTTATGAAATAGTTAGGAGTTTTATTTTTTGATTTATCTCAGATTTAGCTTTTTCAAAAATGTGTGTGGTGGTTTTAGAATGTGCGGATTCAACAAGAAAATTTGCATTTTGGTTTTATTTTCTTATTAGTTGCTGTGATGAATCATGAAGCTATCACATGTCAGACTTCAGAGGTTTTTTCTACTTGAAAAGATCTATGAGACAAACATTCATGTTTCTGAGCAGAATATGTTTTCTTCTTTGCTGCATTTAGTACATTCGAAGCTGATTTGAGTAGTTGCGGATTTGGGTGATTCCAAAGTTCAGTTGAAAATGACAATAAATTTGGCTTGTTTTGGGACATGAGAGAGCTCGGAGACACTTGATGATCATGGAACTTCGCTGAAATTCCATGGAATCTGCTGTTTCATTCGTTCTGAGGTTCAGCATTATATTGAGGTTTAAAAATGCTCTGCATGTATCTGGGCTTTTAAACCTTAATATAGTATTCTGCAAATACCATTTAAATAACGGTATTCCAATTCTGTTTATAGGATTTTTTTTGTTTTCATTTTTAAAAATATATATGTTTTTTTTTTTTGGAAAAAATAAATCAAAAAAATTATTATCAAGTGTACTTAAATTTGGAAGATGGTATTGCTTGCTTGTTGCTTGTATATAGATGTGCGATAATTTCAAATACTATCAATAATAAAAATTTATTTTAATAGGTGCCTTCAAATAAATAAGATGCCTTCATGTATTTTCCAAAAATTGGTGTCTATAAAATGTCATTCATAACATAATTAATGACAAAATGACATGCGTCTAATAGACTCTTTATAAGCACAATGCAAAGAGTAATCTCATCAATGAGAGGTGTTAGGAAGCCTAACAAATAAATTTTTAAAAAAATTTAAAATGATGTGGCAGACCAAAAAAGAGAGAATTACATTTTTTATAATTTTGATTGATGCCTCCTAAAAAATATTAACTTAAATTGAAGAGACTCGAATCAATTCCTTGGACTCTCAAAACAAATTGGAAACACAGATGCCATACAAGTGACCAAAGAGAACAAATTTAGGCTTTGGTTACGATTTTTGTTTTTTAATTTGTTTCCACTAGAACGATCCCCTCTCCCTTATCAGCTTCCTTTTCTCCATCCCTTCCCGTTTAATATGTACTCCAACAGAACCGAAGCTTCACACCCACTTTAGCCTACCAACCTCTTCCACGCTCATTCTCTCTTGAACGAAAATGAAGGCAAAAGATCATTTCTCTCACCCCCTCCCCCCAAAATCCATGGATTCTAACACTGCCAAGAAGTTGTTCAATCGTTAATGGAGACCCAATTTGGTACCCAGCATGAACGTTTCTCTCTTAAATTCACAGAAGAGATGGCGTGATTAAAGACTAATAAATATTGGCATTATTGTAATTGTGTGAAACCTGTATGGATATCTTTGTCAGTCTAATTTTCATTAAACTCAACTTCGTCCCTCATTTTGCCTTGAAGAACTTTTCAACAAAAGCTTTAAATTGAAGCTTCTCCAGTAAAGCTGTTTTCAGCTTTTTGGATGAAAAAAAGTGCTTTGAAGGAAGTATGCCAAACAATCTTTTTTTTCAAAAGATCTTTTTGCTAAAACTCTCTTTGAGCTCTTAAACACAATCCTGAATAGACACTCGAACAATATTGGTTTGTGTCTTTATTTCTGTTCTCAAGACAAATGCTTTACAAACAAATCAGCTTCCAACACATTCCTTACAACCCAGAAAACAATTTTCAACGTCGGAACATTTTCTCAAACCAAAAATAAAACCCTTTCAAAACACATTACCAACCATTCCTTTGCAGCTGCTCAGATTTCCAGTCCAGATTATGTACATATGGAAGTAATGAGGCAACTGGATAGGTAATTAGCTTTAGTTATGGTTTACTATTTTCCTATTCTTGTAGCTACCGACAAAATAACAAGATGTACTTCCTCCTTCAAATTGCTGGTTGCCGTAAATTGGGACTGAAAAATAATGACAAAACGATCACGATCTGCTGTCAGGGGAGGCACAGGACTTCTCAACGAGCAACTCGATTTTCTAGTAAGTAGGTTAAGAAAGATAAATTAACTATGCTGAAAGTTACATAAATCAATAGAGATATAAGCCCAGGAAAAAAAAAAAAGTTCGAGAATTAATTTTATCTAAATACTAACTGAATCAGCTAGAAGAAGAGATATGGCAATGTTTCAAAAAATTTGCAAGCTGACTTGTGTTTGAAAACAAGATGAAATAGGATCATTAGTGTCACATTCAAGGTGGACAATCTCTTATGAGATGGCGCTCTATCATAGAATATTCCTTTAAAATGCATTTTTATGTTACTTCCTTAAATTTTTCATAAAGTTTTCTGAGTTTCAAAAGGTGGTCTCCATTATGAAGGAAAACAAGAAAAAGCTGTTCACCTTTACTGATTTATTTACTTCTTCAAGCTTATGTAGCAGCAATTCCCCGGTTACTATGCCTCTGCGTTCCGTTGAAACATGGCGTGGTGAATTTGTCATCTGCATAAGTATAATTTTAATAAATGCAAGAATCTACATAAGAACAAAACACTCACCAGATAGATGATAACATTTTCAATATAGCATTTCTTACACAGGAATTACAAGAAATAAAAGAATTAAAAGCACACAAACAAGCAAAAGTCCTGCAATGTGATAAAAGTGTGCCCCTATTATAAATTGATGACTGATTAGCAGCAAGAAAAAAAAAAAAAAAAAAAAAGTAATCATCCATTAGTTTTGCAAAGTAACTGAATATCATATGTTAAATATAAGTTAATACATGTGCAAGGCTAAATTTAGTTCACTTATTCCTTTATCAGGAACTAAAAAAAAGCCAGATATCAAAATTGCCAATCTCCATAATTTTTTTTTTTTTTTTTTAAAAAAAAAAATTTAGCAAAATTGCCAATAGGACAAAGTGAGCGTGCGGCCACCTCAATTAGACCAACAAGTCAGAGGTGGTAGTGCATCCAACTTCTTCCGCATGCGGCCATCCCCTCTTTGTTGGGGGTGGTTGCACGACCAATCCTATGTTGGGGTAGTTGCGCAACCACTTCTCTATTTTTAAAAAAATTAAGTAAGAAGTCAGCCTTCAAAACTTAAAAAATAAACGTGTTATATAAAAAATAAATATTTTTAATGTTCGTTTCTTTGAGAACACAAAACACTACAAACTTTACCAAAAACACTTCTCAACTTCCATCACATCAAAAAACTCTTTTCAAATCAAAACACAAAGACCACTTTTCAAAACACTAAGCAAACATAACAAAAATTTTCAAAGTCACTATCAGAACAAGAAGGGAGAATTGCATTAAGATCTCATATTGGGTTAAAAGAATATTTCCTGGGACCCTCGAGCTCTAAATACCAGACCCTTCACCATAAAGAGCATAACACCTGATCTGCATCCATCTATCCCAACTACCAAACTTGAATTTCTGAGATGGCCCATGATATGCTCCTTTCTCCAACCAGCATAGGGGTAGAAAGACAAAAAGAAAGGAATTGAAAATAAGCTTTTCAATGAGATCTTAGAAAGCTTCATGCCTCCATGGCTTGCAAGGTAATTTCAGCCAATTTAAACTGGCTCCATCTGGGGTTTGATTATAAACCGCCTCAAACCTAAGTGAGTTTCATGCTAGTCTAAAGCAAAATGGGCTTTACAAATGTTATTGGTAGCGTCCAAAAGTTCTAAAGAGTATTAGTAACAGATTTTTATCACTACCTTCAGATTTTTGATTGGCGATCTCAAAGCAGTTGGTCCCTCAGTCAACGATCCCATACGACCTGTGCTTTCTCCTTCAGCAGTTAGAGCCATAGGCCTCCAACTTCTACCAACATCTTGTATAATCTTTGAAACTTCTGTTATGATGACCTGCAAGACATGAAACTCAAGATAAGTAAGTTATTCATATGATAACTGGCTCCTTTTGATTATAATCTGACGCTAGGATACCAAGAGAAGAAAAGCTTAATTTACCTTTCTCAGAAGTCCAGGGTTAGAAACCCCCTGAACCTGTAGTTCATCTACAGGTGCAGCTTTTCCATGTGCTATACTCTCAACTCTAAAGGTATGGATTCCATACACTGATTGCAAGCAACCTATTGAGAACACAACACAAAAATGCCATGTCTTTTTTAATGAAGAATTTGACTTAGAAAATCAATGCACCCAAAACAATATTGAATCAAAGTCATGAGAGTTCACATGATCAAGAAGCTAATGTAGATAGCTATGAATTGAAAAGGAAACTTAAAAATCAGAGGACAGGCAAGTAATTCCGTTTTCCTAACTCAAGTTCCTGCCCTAACATTCCTTTTTATTTAATTTTTTCACGGAGGGGGACAGTTGGAGGGTGTAATTTCCCCCCTCCCCTTGGGGTCAATTACTTGTGTAAAAAAAAACAGCACCATTCACTCCCTTTGGCCATCTTACAAGATGTGCAGCCAAAAACATAGGATATTAAGTCATGATTTCTGCTACAGCCACATTTATTCTCAACTACAGTTTATCAACTCATAACTTCTAACCCTAGGAACCAGATACTCAGCATGGACACACAACCAATAACTATATGGCATAAAATAATTATTTCATAATCATAACACAAAAAACATCTGAAAAGTCTTGCAACAGTACCTTGTTCAATAATGATATCAATCACCATGGAAAGTGGCACATGTTTATCAATTGTCGCAGTGCCCCAAAAGGGTATAAACGAAGGCCTTGAGACCTTCACAAAGAGCGACGAATTATTAGATCTACAGTGCTTCTTTTTATAAAAAACAGGAGAAGAATTCAAACAAGCGGTATACCTTGTAGACTATCTCACTAGGGGTAACATACAGTTTGCGCGAGGAAATATCTTTCTGAAGCACATATCTTTTAATGGGTAGATACAGAAGCATTATGATGCCCACTCCCCAAGCTAGAACCAGCAATAGAGATATAGAAAGCCATATAACCGTGTCATACTTAACGCTATTGCTTGCAAGTTCTTCAAAGGAGGCTGAGTACAGTATCTGCTCAGAACAATCTGCAGCATCATCATCGTCTAACTCGGATTCAGGATCACTAAGTAGTCGACCCTTCGATGACCCCAGCTCTGATAGACCATCCGCATGACCCATCAACATTTCTTCGAGCTCAAAACTATAAATTAAAGAGACAGAAGAGTTCATCACTATAACCTATATTCCTAATAACGCCACATATCCTACACAATTCACGTCTTCCTTTAGATGATTTTTGACAACCAACACAGCCAATGATGCGTCCAATCAATTGCTTAGTTGAAGTTATTTTCATGAGCAATCAGACCACCAAATTACAAAAATTCTAGTTGATCAAGATTCAGATGAGATTTAAGGGCTCTACCATGCATATGCCCCATATTAAGTCATGAAATGTTTCCAGTAAAACCCCATTTGGTTCCCGAAAAGGTGAAAGAAAAAACAAAAGAAGATCAATATTCACAGCGTCGATCAACAAAATCCAACCCGAGACAAAAATTAAACAAACAAACAAATGCTTGGAACTTTACCGGGAAATTCTTCGAATATCAGAAACGTTTGTGGAAATTTCTTTGCGAAATTTGTTAGAGCATTTACCTGAGATTTGGGCTTTCGCGGTGATTTTTGTGGAAACTAGGGCAAAAATGCAAGCTCGAGAAGCTGAGCTACCGGTCCATAACTTTTGAGGATTCTCCAATTTTATAGTTCCAGAGCAGCTTAGGTACTTCTACGGTTTTTGTTGGAGTAATACTAGAGTGTGTTTACTCGGACGGTGCCAAGGGCTATATTTCTTACACGTGGTTTGTCAGTAAAAACTGTCCCGTACACCGGGACTTTTTTTTTTTTTTCTTCACAAATGCCATTCTTCTTGAGAAATGTTTACATCTCAATTTTTTTTTTAAAAAGTTGATTTTTAAATGATGTGTCACTATCCTATGAGTTGATAATACACTTTTCAAAATAATAAATCTCATAAGATTATGACACATCATTTAAAAACTAATTTTTGTGAAGAAAATTTGGGATGTATAACACTTCTCTTTGAACTTTCACTAATTTTAAGAAAACCTCCTGAAGTTTAAAAACTCTCAATTTTTCCTATCAAATTTCTAATTTGATGCAATATACCACATCCATTAAGATTTGGCGTTAAATCCTATGGATTCTATGAAAAACACTAAAATAGCCTCTAATTTATTTATTTTTGAATGTGAAATTAATAGTAAATTTAAAATTTTCAGAGTTATTAAAAAAATGTCATTTCATCCATTTTAACGTCAGTTTAACACCAAACCATAACCGATGGAATATATAATATCAAATTAAAAGTTCGAGGGGTGAAATTGAAAATTTTTGAACTTTGAGAATCTTCTCAAAATACGTGAAAGATTACGAGGCATTTGTGAAGTTTTTCATTTTTTTTTTTGACATGTCCGTATAAGGAGAGATAAATAGAGAAAAGGGATTCGATCTAGTGATTTCTTTTTTATGATGTGTGATTTTTAATCAATTTAACTACACATTAAGGACTACACCAAGCCTGATCTAAGTCTACATAGTACATACTTATGCACATATACATAAAATCACAAATTATATATATGTATGCATGTATTTTCATTCAATCATATTAAACTTAAAATTATGATAATGTCCTGATCGGATTAAGCAGAGTTTCAACCTGGTCCCGGTGAGTTTCAATCACAGCGAGTTTGAAGTCCCGACTAGGTCCCAACGAAGTCTTGACACTCACTATACTTAAGGGTCCAAGCGAAGTCTCATGACTGAGGCTCTAGCTTGTCCCAATGAAGTCTCGATGGTGGCTACTGGCTAGCTAAGCTCCCGACAAAGTCTACCAAGTCCTCCGCAAAGTCCCCGACGGTAGTTCGGTTGAATTCCAACAACCAACTTTATGGTGCACCTATGTTGCTGCATAGCTGGTGCTATGGTCAAAGATAAATAAAAAACCTTTTCTTTCTTTGATGTAAACACCCCTAACCAATCATATCACGGCCCACATCCAGCTGTTTCGTCCAATCGGTGGACCGTATAGCCGGGGAAGACACCAATCACCACAACCAATACACGTTAGACGACGCCGTCTCATTCGTTACCTGAAATTTTTGCCTTCGACGGCCCAGCAACGTGTGAAACAAGTCATATTCTCTTATTTCTCTCACGTTTCCAACACTCCTTCATTTTCTCTATTACCTCTCTCTGCCCTCCTTGTTTTTGCACCAAATTTCTATTGCCTCTGTTTTCCCTACATAATTCAAGGTACAAAATTTTGGTTGTTTCTTTTTTATTTCAATTTTACTTTGCTGTTTGGATTGCTCTATTTATAATTGTATCTGATCTTAAATTGCTTAACGTTATCGTTCCTGTAAGGCGTGCGATGTTGGAGCTCTGAAATTATGGTTTTTTTTTTTTGTGATTTCTGTAACCATAAGTTATTGAGAAGAATCTTGTCTTCCTTTTCGTTTTAATAAGTTCTTGGTTTATTTGGGTCACTTGGCCTGTTCAGTTACACAATTTAATTTGTAGTTTTTGAATATTTGGTGAATTTTGGGTTCTTGAGTTTTAGTTAGGATGGATTTTGAGTGAAATTTTTCGTAAATTTGATGTGATTGACTAAATTTGGGAAATTTTCTATGTGCAAGTTCGAAGTTTTAATGTTATGTCGATAGAGATTATACGGTCGATTTATTGGAGACTACAGAAAAGTTAAGCTAAATTGTTTACTCTTGGAGTGCAATTTATTGCGATGTAATATAGAACACTCGTCAGGGGTGTTGATTTTAATATAAGAAAGAAGAAAATACACTGTTAGAAGAATTTATTTTTAAGTCTTTGCTGGAGAAAATGCGAAGCGCACTTGGAATTTTCCCTCCGTAAGAAACCCTTTTTGTAAAAGTATAAGTTTTCTGAGATAATTGAATTAGGCCCTATACAGCTTAAAGAACATCACCAGACATTTGAGGAATATGAGAATGCCGTTTAATCTATGTGACTGTTTCTCTCTCTGTAGTTAGCACACGTTATGTCTGATTCCTTATCGGTCTGCTTTGTTCATAGTTTTGTTGTGAATTTGTATGACAATTAGATATTTTGCGTGATAGTTTACTTTTATCTATTATGCAGTTGAGGACAATAATTTGTGGTCCTTGAAACGTTTGCTTCCTTAACTTTTCTAAGTAGTATGACTCAAGTTGTGAGAGAGCCTATGGAGATGGTTATATTTCGAAGTTGAACCTGATTACTGAATGGATAAAAAGCAGCATATTGCGATTTTTACAACCGCCAGCCTTCCATGGATGACTGGAACTGCTGTCAACCCTCTGTTTCGTGCAGCCTTTCTTTCGAAAGACGGGGAGAGAAAAGTCACTTTGGTGATTCCGTGGTTATCTTTGAAAGATCAAGAACTAGTACATCCCAACAACATCACGTTCAGCTCACCATCTGAGCAGGAGAAATATGTCCATCAGTGGCTTGAGGAGAGGGCTGGATTCAGATCTTGCTTCAGTATACGTTTTTATCCTGGGAGGGTAATAATTTCTGTAATTTTATACTATCCTCAATGCACACTCATGCACCCAAATTAATCTCTCTTGGAAGTGGGTTGAACATGTACCAAAAGGAGAGTTGAATATCTAGTTATTTGCCCGAAGTTGGGATGCTTTTGTCCTTTATGTGTAAGCTAGCAAGCAAAATTTTTTTCTCATCCCTTTGCGACTTCATGAATGATGAAGTGCTTATGCCATCTTATTCCCCTTGACCCACTTGTCTAATTCTAGCGTACTGCTTAACCCAAATATAACTAACCCTTAATTCCAATTTATTAGGATTAAGTTAACCCAAATGGCCATTGAGGTTAAACCATTTACCTTGGCTCTGTGCCGACTTCTCTGTTCTTGTATTAGAACCAAGATTGGGCACAATATAAAGAACAGGGTCTTCTTGCTGTTTCCATTCTTATTTTCAGTTGTAGAGAACAATTCTAATCCATGACATCACTTTTGGTGCAGTTTTCAAGAGACAAAAGGAGCATTCTTCCCGTTGGAGATATTTCTGAAATCATCCCGGATGAAGAGGCAGATATTGCTGTTCTTGAGGAGCCTGAGCATCTTACATGGTATCATCATGGGAAGAGATGGAAGGTTAAATTCCGCCTGGTTATAGGAATTATTCACACCAATTATTTGGAATATGTGAAGAGAGAGAAGAATGGACGAATGAAAGCATTTCTTCTTAAATACGGAAACAGCTGGGTCGTTGGTATTTACTGCCACAAGGTATGGTTCTTGTGACTGAGTTTTCATGAAATAAATTTCTATTTTTGGATGTTTATATATTTTTCAATTTTCTTTGTTTATTGTTATTTGGGATTTTGACTTTGTATTGTATTAGGCGAAATAGCGCAATGATTTGTTTTTGTGTCTGGCATTTTTCATTTCATGTGGACTACCAGTTTTCAACTTTTGGTTATTCCGATGTTTATTTTTCCCTATCTAACCTTCCGAGAATGCGGTGTACGGGACCGGGGTTTACTATGCAAAGGTGAGTCTGAAGAGCCCTACCTTAAAGAGGTTCTCCGACATCAAAAAAAAAAAAAATTCCCTATCTAACCAAAGGGGTTGGCCTAAGTGGTGGAAGCCTTGGTCTTAAGGTTTGCTCCCTTCAAGGTCCAAGGTTCAACACTTTATGGGTGCAAACAATCTCTTGTGGCCACCTCCTAGTGAAAAGCTAGCGATTTAACCAGTTCCGTGTAGGAAAACTTTCGAGGGTGCGGTGCACGGGACCGGAGTTTACTCTGCAGAAATGGATCCGAAGGGCCCTGCCTTTTGAGAGGTTCCCCAACATCAAAAAATAAAAAATTTCCCTATCTTAACATGCAGTGATATTTCTATAAAATATGGAAGTCAAGATGGTTGTTTTATAGTGGCATCAGTACATATCAAATTCGTAGGTGATTATGTCGGATGGATATTCAAATATATACTTATTAGTTTGAAAGAAGTTTGCATACAGATAGTTATTAGTGAAAGCAAATATTCATTACCCCAAATGCAGGTTTGAAATCCCTGACCCAACTTGATCACAAATATCCAAACCACCCTCATGAGTCAGGTGTGGTTAATTACCTATTTAATCATTCCTTGGCATCAGAACCGTGATGCCTTGCAAAACAAGTTAGGGTAATCTAATTTTCAGGGTATTGATATGCTGATGCACCACTCGAGAGAGAATATGTAGGGCATCATTTTCT
The DNA here is from genome assembly GCF_901000735.1 of Corylus avellana. NCBI lineage: Eukaryota > Viridiplantae > Streptophyta > Magnoliopsida > Fagales > Betulaceae > Corylus > Corylus avellana. The sequence goes on from NC_081547.1 coordinate 1,760,374, forward strand.
GTTGTGCTAGAATGTTATGGGGGAGATTAGGCCTTTAAAATCTGTCTTTAGTATAGACTTGAAGGCCATGAATTCTATTTATTGGGAGTTGAATGTAGTTGCTTTCTTGGTGTTAAAGTTTTGAGTGCATGTTTTTTTGGGGATTATGAGGCATTTAGGATTATTTGTCTGTGGAATAAATCTAGGTGTACTGTGAGTCTGTGGCTGCAACTAATCCAAGATTCATACATAGTAATGGTAATATGGAGAATAAACCTTTACGATTATTAATTTCTTTGCTGTTTTATACATGCTAAAAAGGTTTGGAAAGTGGACTATCTTGAGGAAAGTTGAATTTGCCTATTCTCAAAATATGTCATTATTGTCTTGGAAGAATTGCTTGCTCACCAGATCGTAATTGTGGTGGATTGCAGGTTATCAGATTATCTGCTGCCACACAGGATTATCCCAAGTCAATCATCTGCAACGTTCATGGAGTCAATCCCAAGTTCCTTGAGATAGGAAAGAAAAAGATAGAGCAACAACAAAATGGGAAGCAAGCCTTCACAAAAGGTGCCTACTACATTGGGAAAATGGTATGGAGCAAAGGCTACAAGGAGCTATTAGGACTTCTTCATGATCACCAAAAGGATCTAGCTGGGCTCGAGGTTGATTTATATGGAAATGGTGAGGACTCTGATCAAGTTCAGGAAGCTGCTAAAAAGTTGGAACTAGCTGTTAGAGTTCACCCTGGGCGTGATCATGCTGATCCTCTGTTCCATGAGTAAGCCTTTTCCATATATGTCCAACCCTTTTATGATGCGGAATTTGTTGCTAGTTTTTATCCCTAATGAAAAAGGGGAAAATGTGAGGTTTGATCAATCAATAATGCCTTGCACCACATAGTTTGGAGGTTTCCGGTGGCCTTATCAGGCACTTTATTTATTTATTTTTTCACTTTCACCGTTAACGAAACAAAGAATGAAGCTGAAAGGTAGAGTATCTGCTTCTTGTGGTCTATCTAGACTATTGCTTTTCTGGCATGCCTGCAATGTGTTCCAGCATGCCAATGATTCAACCTAATTGGGCCTGAGAAGCAAGACTTGTGTCAAAGAATTTTGTTCTTTGACAAAGAACAAAATATCTTGAATTCTTTGGCTAATAATTGCATGAATTTTGTTCTGTTGCTTGCAATGACGGAAGAATGAATCCTGTCCAATCACTTGACTGATTTGTGATGATCGACTTGGTCATATTTCTTCTAGCGGCACTCTGTTTTGTTTTTCTATAACCATATCTTGATAAGGTTTTTCTTATGTCAAAATTGAGCTATTCATCTCTCTTCCCTAGTAGATTCTGATCCTCACTTTTGGGGGGGACTTAAATATGTAGATTGCTTAGCTATTTAAGTTATAGGAATTTCACAGACTTCAATGTATTTCTTTATCAGCTGCTGAGCGGTTGGTACCTGTATTCTTGAGGTTTCAATGTGGTGGCTTGTTAAATTGTGCATGAGACTGGTATTGTGGTTTTAAGCTAATAACATGTGGAACTCTAGTTGCATGGAAACATTCTAAATAGACCCCGAGTCTAAAGGATTTCTTACTTAGAGATTGTTAACATGATTGGATCAAATTCTATTTTTGTTGTTTCTTTTTTCAGTAATGTAAGTATTTCTAAGTCCAACACCACTGATATGGTCTGCAACAGCAATCCTGGATGAGATTTCTTCCTTAGAGTCTGTCAACACGGTTGTTGTTGCTCCATTCTAATTGTATTTTTTTCTTTTTATTTCTTGTTTCTCTTTCAGTTATAAAGTGTTTCTGAATCCAAGCACCACAGATGTGGTTTGTACCACCACAGCTGAAGCACTGGCAATGGGCAAAATTGTTGTATGTGCCAATCATCCCTCAAACGAATTCTTCAAGCAGTTCCCAAATTGCTTGACTTATGAGGACAGCAATGGGTTTGTGGAAGCTACACGCAGGGCATTAGCTGAAGAACCTTCCCAGCTGACCAATGAACAGAGGCATGAGTTATCATGGGAGGCAGCCACAGAACGGTTTCTGAAGGCTACTGAGCTGGACCAGGCACCTGCAAAGAAACTGTCAAAAATTCCTCCAAAGAACTTTATGTCCACTTCTTTGAATTTGGGGGGGAGAATGGAGGATGCATCAGCATATATGCATTTTGTGGCTGCTGGGTTTGAGACATCACGAAAAATCTTTGGTGCAATCCCAGGGAGCTTGCAGCCAGATGAAGAACAACGCAAAGAGCTAGGGTTGACCCTTCCTGAAGCAAAGCGAGGCTGGAGAAAATGATAGGTTTATGCTTCTATGAAAATGTCTGGGGATTCTCTATCATCATTTTCAGTCATACAAGAAGAAGTGAAGAACCTAGTACTGGTATGTTCTGAGAAGCCGCCATCACCTATCGACAAGTTTGAACTCTTAACTTTTTCATGTGTAGTCAAGTAATTGATTATAGCCCAACCATGTCAACATATTATAAGAACCTCTTTCCATGATAGAAGAATTTTAGCACTTGGATCTTGATTGAGCATTGAAGAAAACGATTCTACATTTTCTGAAAGGAGTGTGTGGTTATGATGGTCAATATGGTCCACTAGATCTAATCAGTTGGAGCATTTGATGGTTTCCCGCGATATTTTCATATTAATTAATGTTAGATTGAGGACTAACCCATCCTTTGATCGGCATAAAGTTGAGGTTATGTAGAAAGTACATGCAAACTGAAACGTAATTCATAATTGAGAAGGGCTTTTCATGGCTCCTTAGACTGATGAATGTGTCATATTAGTTTTTCATGGTACTCATGTGAGTGGTCGCGTCAGCCATAAAACCATTTAATTTGCTAATCAAATTGGGTTGCTTAATTTTTTTTCACTAATATTATGCCATGTGATATTTGCGTGACTTGTTAGGTGAGTTTCTATGGAGATTGTAATAAAAATTGTAGTACTCTAAGTAATTGCTTCCAAAGTCATTTAATCATTAAGAATTTAATTCAAGCTCGTTTATGAATTGAACTTTAACTCAGGTTTTCAAGCTCAAGTACTTGATGAATCTCTCTGATGGGCTTTTCAGCGTTAGAATTTTGTGCATTAGATGAATGAATTGCAATCTTAGAAGAAATGTGCTAAAATAGAACAATTGAATGAGCTATAAATAAATTATTAATCTAGTTATTAAAATGTGTGATGATCACTAATATTCATATATATATATATATATATATATATTTTCTTGGATGATAGAATAATCTACTAATTAGCAGGTTGCATCAAGCTGTGAATTAATTTGAACGCAATCAAGGACGGAGTCAGCTTTGAATTTGGGGGTGACCAATTGGCAAAAAATACCTTAAAATTTTTTTTTCTTGTAATTTGGGGGGAGGGGGACCAGGGCCACTGCCGATCTCCCCTAAATCTGTCTTTGAATGCAATTTTTTTTTTTAAAAAAAAAAAAATTGCCAAACTTGAACATGTAATTAAGCTTACACTATTTAAAGCTTTGTCATTTTCAAATTCCTATTACTTAACAAAAAAAAAAAAAAAAATCAAATTTGGTTCAGCTTGAACCATCCCCAAAAGAGAAAGAAGAAGAAAAAAAAAAAGGGTAGTCGTAGACTATGCCGTCGTGTTCTGTTGTATCTAGTATCTACTAGCAATTCAAACAATAAATGTGAAAGAGTTCTTATGGGATCTATCTTCCGGAAATAGATCTCCCCCATTTCATTTGAAATTGAGTGGAGGCATTTAGGCAAAATGGTGGGATAAAGATATCTTAAATTTAAAAAATGAAGATGATATTGTCCTAAATTTTATACTATTCGCCTAAATGGCTCATCTCCATAGGATTCGTTTTCGTGTCTGCCTGAATAAGTCTTGGGCAATCCGCCAACTTGTTAGGGCAAATGGGTTCCATAAAAACTCTCTTATATTTGTTATTTGGGTTGCTAGCAATTTGGGTAACAAATTACTGAGGATCCAAATCCCCGACACAAAAATATATTTCGCGAATATAGAATTAAAAAAATAATAATAATAATAATAAAAAAGACCATAAGGTTAGCGTCGAAACACCCAAAGAATGTAGGTTCGATCTACTCAGGTTGCCAATTAAAGAAATCAAAGCTTTAAATTTTGGTTTTCGGGCAGATTATGGCACCACGACATTAGGTAAATGATGAACTTTCACACTGTAAAACAGAATGTAAATGTGGATCAGCAAAGGGCAAGATCGATCCTAGTAAGATGATTCTTTCCAACCACCATACTTCACAGCTTCCTCTGTGCAGCACTCCCAACTGCTGTCTCCCTGCAACAAGTAAAGGAGTACAAGTGTTGGGCGCAAAAAAAGCAAGAATGAGTAAAAGTTGACTTGTTCTTCATACATTAAGCTTAAATAATGTTCATACTCTCTCATCTCACTTTTTCGTGATCTAATGCAACTCTATATCTAGATTGAAAGCCCTTGTTATTATATTATAGGCTGCCCGAATAACACAAAAATTCAGACAACTTAAAAGTGGAGGTTGCAGGACCCACCTGCCCATGCATCCTAGGCTGCTTGGAGCAGGTAGGCTTCACAATTATCTTTCTTAGTTGTTCGAATTTCTATATTATTCTGACATCCTAATATCAGGAGATTCTTATCCAAGAATACTTATCCCCATTTGGGCAAACTAACAAAAGAAATGTTAGAGATATCAAATTTTTTACCACGATCTGGATTTAAACAAATGACTGATAGTAAAGTTGTAAACATTGAATAAGAGATACCTCGATAGTGAAAGTTAGGCCAACTTTAATTTCTCCACAATATTCCCGATCCTTGACAACACTGTATGCAGTTGATGGGAGGCTTCCTTGGACGAACAGTGGCTCTAAAGGAATGCTGCAGGGTCAAGTATATTTACATATTAATATGATCAACTACATCTACATATATGACATCTAACTTCTACTTAAACTGCAGATCAGTGGCCGACTACAAGATTATTGGTTCAAACTGTTGAAGATTGAGAAATATATTTTCAAATCGTAATTTTTAAAATCGCAAACCCAAATAGACCATTTGAAGAGTAGAGTGATTTATGAGGAAATTTGATAAACCGAGGTTTTCCTTTCTTTTCAACACCACATAAACCAATGTGCTTAAATGTGTTTGATAAATGAGTATACATGAAATTATGATAACTCACGTCGCTTCTCCAACAAAATCATCCTTGGTGAAAGTATCTTTATCCATTATCTTCAGATTGAGTTCTGACGCACCAGCGTTGATTGTGAAAACAAAGTTCTCATTCCATTTTGGTTCTAATCCTTGACCTGCATGAAACATTTTTTAGTTGCAGAAATTAAATTCCTTTTTTTTTTCTCGCTATTTTAGCCAAATAATAATAATAATAATAACAATAATAACAATAACAAGTAATTCAAAATACAAAGCACTCAAAACTACTTTTACATATATGTCGGAAAATATATATATATATATATATATATATATATATATATATATAAAAAGAGGGTGAAATATCAAAATAAACAATAGCTGAAAATGAACCTGATGCTACGCTGCTTCTTTGTTCCTGGGAGCGGCAAGTGAGAATGACATAGGGATCCATCTTAGCTGCTCATGAACACTTAATCCATCAGGCAATATATAGGAGAAAGGTGATTATGTATCAAAATAAGGAGTTACAAATGAGTCATTTATTTCTTTATAGAAGAATTTGTGAAATATAAGGAGCAAGGGCAAAAAAAAAAAAAAAAAGGTTTCATCTTCTCACAAGCTGCAGAGAAAATCAGATTTTCTGTATCATAAATCCAAGCACACTGAAAAAATAAAAAGAGAGAATGATATATATATCATACGTACAGAGAAATTCAGTGTTCTGGAGGCCTTTGGCACTAACGAGAAGAACTTCAAGCGTTCCTTGTGGCATCTTTGGAGGAACTTGGGAATTGAGAAGCTAGCTATAATTATAAACTGAACAGATCCAAAACTCGATCGATCCGAGGAATATATTACTGCGTTAATTAACTTGTCTGCATGTGTTTCTGATTTTGTCTTCCACCTTCACGCGACCATCCGTGGAATCCAAACAACTCACAACTCACGTGCTTTGCTTCATTGCCAACCCATGCAAGTTAATTTGCTGGTTTTTCTGTTTTCCTGGTTATTACTTAGTGTTAAATTAGCACTTATTTAGGACCGTTTTAATCAAATTTGAGGCTTAATTAAGGCCATAATTTTAAGGAATACATACATTTTCTTATATTTAAATATTAATTAAATAATATTTATATAAATTTGTATATTATACTTTCTTTTTTTCTTTTTTTTTTTTCTTTTTTCAGATCCATTCTTCTTGTGTTTATGGCGTGCATGTAAAATTACTAATTAAGTTTGAATTTAGTTATATTGTTATATACTCAATCTCCCACGCGACAATCCACTCATAATTTAATTTATTGCAATGAAATGTTATATGGTTGTCGACATTTTAGTGATTAGCTTGATAAATACCATGACATGACATATATATATATACTATAATTAGTTTGAGAAATCCAAGTAAACCTCTTTGAGAAGTCCCTCGTGTGAGCATGTGATAAGTTTGAGAATTATGAACTTCAACGGGTTAAGGTTACTTAGAGAAAAAATAGGACATTGCAACCCTTTGGTACGTAGATTGATAGGAAACATTAACCAATTAAAAAATTTATGACATTAATTATAAAGAGAAATGCTATTTTTCCAACTCACATCTATCTCATCTATATTTTTTTTAAAAAAAAATCACCAGAATTTATAGGCTTCTATGTATATCCAATGATGAATTTAAAAAATAGATGGATAAGAAAGAGATGAATGCTAAAGCTAGCTAGCGTAGATTCAAAGGAAAATAAAAAAATCCGCTATATATATATATATGCAACTTTGGACCCTCAAAATTGTACAGTGGACCTTAGTTGATCAACTTGTAATTTCAGTTTCAGAATTCCTTCAACCCTACGTAATTCAAAAGTTGAAAATTGAACAATATTATCACATAATTTTCGTTTGTAACTCTAATCTTTGTTAATTAGTAATACTTCTATGCCTAACACTTCCCGCCAACTCTCTCTCTATCTCTCTCTCTCTCTCTCTAAGCGAAATCTATTGTTTAATTTATTCAAGTCTCTATAACTCTCCTCTAAAACCCAAACTCTTCTATGATCCCATGCACTCATTCTTACTCTTTATGAATTTCAATTCTTGCCTTATCTTTTAGCTGTTGCAGCTTTTTTTTTTTAAACCCAACAAAAGAAAAACAAAACGTTTTGAGAAAGAGATAAAAAAAATAAAAAAAATAAAAAAGGAAGGAAAAGAAACGGGTTCCTTCAAAACAAACCATAACGTTTCACTTTTCATCTCAGTTGGGTCTATGGTAAAGGATGACTCTCTCTTGTGGGTTTCTTGAATTTATTTTATATTAATTTTAGAAACTCTTTTGGCTACATGTAGTGCTCTTAAAGTAATGGAAGGAATTAAAGAATGTGACAGTAATGTGGAAGAGAAGGGTGCGGTTTCTACAAGTCCTTCGGTCTCTGGTTCTTCTGATAATGGGGTTCCCAAGGCAATCTCTGTTCAAGGGTTCGTGTTTCTTTATCTTTTTTTTTTTTTTTTTTGTATTATGCTGTTAATCGTTTGTATTTTTTTTATTTTTTTATTTTGTGTTGATTTGAAGATAAAAACTTGGCTAGGACCCCTTTGACTCTGTTTGAATGCTTAGAAAAAGAAAAAGAAATAGTATTATATGTGTTGCTCTCTTCCTATGGAGCATGAGAAGCAGATAGCAAAAAATCCTGAATTAATTATTGTATATTCCTATATTTTTGCATTTTGATTTCTGAATATGAATTCTTGTGTTAACTGTTTTCTGCCCCTGTTGGTATTTTTAGGCGGATAACGGGTCCAACAAGACGATCAACAAAGGGGGGATGGACAAGGGAGGAGGTCAATAGCTAGAGATTTTTGTATTCTTTATTTATAGCGTCTTATAACTGCATATTGGATAATTTAATTGCACGTACACATTATGATGCATTAATTCATGTGCCTGCAGCCCATGCATGTATCTTTGTGGATAAAAATTGCATTCTGTCTATCAAATGTTCATCAGCAAGCACCTAATTTGTTTTGTCCCCCCCTTGTTTTCTTGTTAACAGGATAAAATATTAGCCATTGCTGTCAAAGAATTCAATGGCAAAAACTGGAAAAAAATTGGTGTGTTGACTTCACTTATTTTTTCATCCCTCGTTAATCGTAGTTGTAATACGAGAAGTGCTAGGAACCCAAACAAATGAACCCAAATTTTTTTTCAAATTGACGTGATAGACAAAGGAGAGAGAATTACATTTTTTTAATTTAAAAAACCATTACCACGTCAGTTTAAAAATTTTGCTGGGTTCATTTATTTGGCTCTCTAGCACTTTCTCTTCTAATATTGATATTGATCCATGCTTCTTTTATATTTTGCAGCTAAACGTGTTCATGGTAGAACTGATGTTCAATGTCTGCATCGGTGGCAGAAGGTTCTCGATCCAAGTCTTGTTAAAGGGCCTTGGAGCAAGGAGGTGCAAATTTATAGCATACACGTGGCTCTGTTTCAACAATCTCCATTTAAGGTTGTTGTCTATGATTCTGATTTACTTCTTATTTGAAAACTTCCAGGAAGATGATCTCACCATGAAGCTGGTTGCAAAGAAGGGGAAACATAAGTGGTCTGAAATTGCAAAATCCTTGCCAGGCCGGATAGGCAAGCAATGTAGAGAAAGGTAATTAAGTGCACTCTGGTCGATCAGGAAGTATAATTTATCTGTTTTCTTTTTTTAATTGCTTTTACCGATTCATTTATCTGTTTTATTAGCATAATAGATGAAAGATCTAATATGCTTAAGCACAGCTACATAAACGACTACAAACACATATGCAGGGTTAATGGTACTGATCATATAATATAAATTTTCCATATTGGGTTAATTTATATTCTCTATATTACAATGTTTTCCATATATGTGTGATTAATTGTGATCAAATCATAGTGATTTGATTACTTATTTGTATTGCTTTCACGTAAGTACAGTTCACCTACCATATTTTTCTTATAAATGGGAATACTTTGTAATAAAAAACGTATACAAGTGTCTAACACTGAACCATATATCCCAAAATTCTCGGTCTTTCTTTTTCTTATCACTTCAGCTATATATTTCTTCAATTAGATTTTATTTTAAAATCTTCACAGGTCCTCCCAGTCCAGTACAGCTCACATATATAGACCAAAATTCTTGCCTTTGTCCCTGTGCATATGCAGTAAATAACTGCTTTAGCTTTCACCTTTGATGATTTTCTTTTCAGAAGGAAACCTCTTTAATTATAGTTTCATCATTTCCTTGTAAAAGAATAAACGAATAAATCTAAATCTAGTTGTTTTTTTTTTTTTTTTTTTTCTTTTTTAAGGTGGCATAACCATTTAAATCCAGATATAAAAAAGACTGCATGGACAGAAGAAGAGGAGTTGATACTCATTAGGTCCCATCAGATATATGGGAACAAGTGGGCCGAGATAGCAAAGTCCCTGCATGGAAGGTATATATCACTACCAAACTTTTCTTAAAAAAAAAATCTATTATATGAACAGATGGCAATTGATTACATGTTTCCTCTAGCTCCCTAAAAAATGAGATTTAATTTATAGAGCTAATTGTGTAATCTAATTACTCTAAATAATCCATCAACTTGAAAAGTTTACAATATTATTCATGGGATATATTATACGCTTTGAAATCTGTACTTGAACTGCATATTTTTCCAGCTGGGTATGAGAAGTAGTTGTTATTATGATACATTATTTGATATGAACAGGACTGAAAATTCTATAAAAAATCATTGGAACTGCTCAGTGAGGAAGAAAGCGGAGTCTAAGGAGATTAAACGAAGTCTTGATCAGAAAGTGAACTTGAAGGGAAGTGCATACACTTGTTCACCGGAAACAATTTTTGATGCTGACAATGCAAGTACTTCTAGTGGTCCGAGTGTTGGACAATGCCAAGAAAGTGATAATAATTATAAGGGTAACACATTCAGAGAATCACATAACACAGGTATTCATTCCTTCCAGTGATTTATGTAATATATATTTCCAATTAATAACTCAGTTTGCTTTAAGATGTTCATAGTTGCAAAAGAATAATAACTCATAATTTTCTTCATGTATATATCTGTAGACAACTCTGGTGGAAAAAGGAATTCAAAAAGTCCAGTTTCATTTTGTACACCACCAAGCCACAATAAAGGAGCAAGCACGGTTGAATGTAGCAGTGCAGAATCCATACTAAGAAGCGCTGCAAGGAGTTTTAACAATACACCATCTATCATAAGAAAACGACGCCTTCAATGTTCTAGGAAAATTGACAATGCAAATGATCACAATGATATTGTTTGTTCACAGGAAGAAATTATCAGAGAAAACTTCGACATTAATAGCCCCCACTTGTTACATCTTCGTCCTTGTGACGACAGATGTGATATCAACAGCATAGTTGTCGTAACAAATGAGAAGCAACTTTTCTTGAGTCCTTCAAAGTCTCAGAAGCTCCAAACAGGTAGTAAATGAGTACTTGTTGTATCAATTTGGTGAGTGATTTTTGTCACTCTTTTGTTGATAATATAAATTTATGTGCGTTTCTAGCTATTTCTTCAAAACTACATATCAATTGGCTTATTTGTTAAACACCATAGCAGAAAACAATGAAGAGATTATGATAGATATGAAGCAGGCCAGTTGATTTTTCTTTTACTTTCTTTCATTTTCTAATACTCTCTCTTTTCCTCTTTGGGCTCTTTCTTGCAGATTAATTATTTTTTATTTTCGTGTAAAATTTAGATACACCTCTAAACATGCATGGACTGACGGGATAGAATTTGTACATAGAGCTAGCACAAATATCACTTCCACAATGGTTGGTCAACAACAGTAATCTCTTCCACTAGTGGGCTGCTCTGAAAATTTTAACATGAATTGTCTGATTAATTTATTTAAGGCAGGCAATAATCTCTTTTACATTGGAAAATATCATTCACCAACATATTATTTATTTATTTATATAGGGGTTTGAATGCGCGAGGTGAAATATACGCGATTTGAATTTAGTACCTGAGTTTTTAATTTTAACAACTAAAGGTTTTTCTTTAATTTCAAATAGGTTTTTTTCTTTTTCTTTTTTTTTTTAATATATAATTTTTAATTTTTTTTATCAATTTACAGTACAATTAATTAGCCATATGTTGCAATATAACTTTAATCTAAATAAAAAGATTAAAAATAAAATTTTTATGAGGGGCAAAACCACCCCTCAGCCAGCTCGCTTTGTGAGGGGTATATGCATGCTAATGATGCTATGAAATTTAATTTGTATTTTAAAATAGTTTCTCTTTTATTTGACTTCAAATGTCCTCTTGTCCCCACCAATTAAGGGTGGCCATTCCTTTAAGAGGGGAGGCTCCTCTCTCGAAAATGGATCTTCTCCATTTCAAATGAAATGAAGATGAGTCATTTAGGTAAAATGGTCTAAAAATGAAGACAAAAATATCCTCATCTTTTACGAAAAGAACAATTATATCCTAACATTTTGCCTAAATGGTTCCTCTCCATTTCAAATGAAATGGAGAGAATCCATTTTCCCTATGATCAAATAGGGTTAGTCATCCATTCATACAGTGCAGCTCCAAACGAGAACTATGTGACATCAATTTGTTGGTCTATATGAAACTAATGTTACATGCCATCAATTAATTAATTAAATCGGTTATTTATGGAGGCATCTATTTCAAATTCGAAAAAAAATTTATACACTTAATTGCGAAAGAGAAATATACCATATTTTTAAAGTCATTCTAGAAGTCATTAGTGTATCTCTCTTGTTTCACTCTATGAATGAAATGACTTTTAAAATTACAATTTAATTAAAATTTAATAATAATTAATTACAAACCCAATTATAATTTTGAAGCCACATCATTTTTAGAGTAACAAAAAATGACACAATAATGATTTCTAGCATTATTATATTTTTATCAACAAATATTTCACCATGTTGATGTCATGTCACAATTTCAAACTAACCCTTAAATCAACATTGACGGATAAAACTGTAATTTCAAACCTTACACTAAAAAAGAAAAAGACAAAAAATAGAACATTCAAATATATTGGATTTGACGCAGAGAGCTTCTGCTAAGAAGAAGAAAAATCGCAAGAAGGAAAGGGACAATCAATGGCAAAACCCTCCACAACCAATCATCATCTCCCAGAATCATTCTATGGCTCAGTGAAAATCTCCAAGGATGTTCCTTCTCAATCTGTGACTGCGATCAAAGATTTGTTTGAAGACGTAGAAATCTCCGGTCCCATCCCTGAAAATTGCAACACAAAGGACTTCTACTCCGACCTGATCCGCGGCCACCTCAAGCCCCAAAGAGTCGTTCGTGGCCGAGTCACCTGTCTCCTCTCGGTCACACCCGCTATCACTGTAACAATTTCTAATCTTACTTCTTTTTCGTTGTATTA
>NC_081547.1:1773097-1805316 GCF_901000735.1 Corylus avellana
GTGATCAAATCCTAGTGATTTGATTACTTTATTTGTATTGCTTTCATGCAAGTACAGTTCACTTACCATATTTTTCTTATAAATGGGAATACTTTGTATTATAAAACGTATACAAGTGTCTAACACTGAACCATATATCCCAAAATTCTCAGTCTTTCTTTTTCTTATCACTTCAGCTATATATTTCTTCAATTAGATTTTATTTTAAAATCTTCACAGGTCCTCCCAGTCCAGTACAGCCCACATATATAGACCAAAATTCTTGCCTTTGTCCCTGTGCATATGCAGTAAATAACTGCTTTAACTTTCACCTTTGATGATTTTCTTTTCAGAAGGAAACCTCTTTAATTATAGTTTCATCATTTCCTTGTAAAAGAATAAACGAATAAATCTAAATCTAGTTGTTTTTTTTTTTTTTTTTTTTCTTTTTTAAGGTGGCATAACCATTTAAATCCAGATATAAAAAAGACTGCATGGACAGAAGAAGAGGAGTTGATACTCATTAGGTCCCATCAGATATATGGGAACAAGTGGGCCGAGATAGCAAAGTCCCTGCATGGAAGGTATATATCACTACCAAACTTTTAGTTATATATATATATGAGCAGATGGCAATTGATTACATGTTTCCTCTAGCTCCCTAAAAAATGAGATTTAATTTATAGAGCTAATTGTGTAATCTAATTACTCTAAATAATCCATCAACTTGAAAAGTTTACAATATTATTCTTGGGATATATTATACTCTTTGAAATCTGTACTTGAACTGCATATTTTTCCAGCTGGGTATGAGAAGTAGTTGTTATTATGATACATTATTTGATATGAACAGGACTGAAAATTCTATAAAAAATCATTGGAACTGCTCAGTGAGGAAGAAAGCGGAGTCTAAGGAGATTAAACGAAGTCTTGATCAGAAAGTGAACTTGAAGGGAAGTGCATACACTTGTTCACCGGAAACAATTTTTGATGCTGACAATGCAAGTACTTCTAGTGGTCCGAGTGTTGGACAATGCCAAGAAAGTGATAATAATTATAAGGGTAACACATTCAGAGAATCACATAACACAGGTATTCATTCCTTCCAGTGATTTATGTAATATATATTTCCAATTAATAACTCAGTTTGCTTTAAGATGTTCATAGTTGCAAAAGAATAATAACTCATAATTTTCTTCATGTATATATCTGTAGACAACTCTGGTGGAAAAAGGAATTCAAAAAGTCCAGTTTCATTTTGTACACCACCAAGCCACAATAAAGGAGCAAGTACGGTTGAATATAGCAGTGCAGAATCCATACTAAGAAGCGCTGCAAGGAGTTTTAACAATACACCATCTATCATAAGAAAACGACGCCTTCAATGTTCTAGGAAAATTGACAATGCAAATGATCACAATGATATTGTTTGTTCGCAGGAAGAAATTATCAGAGAAAACTTCGACATTAATAGCCCCCACTTGTTACATCTTCGTCCATGTGACGACAGATGTGATATCAACAGCATAGTTGTCGTAACAAATGAGAAGCAACTTTTCTTGAGTCCTTCAAAGTCTCAGAAGCTCCAAACAGGTAGTAAATGAGTACTTGTTGTATCAATTTGGTGAGTGATTTTTGTCACTCTTTTGTTGATAATATAAATTTATGTGCGTTTCTAGCTATTTCTTCAAAACTACATATCAATTGGCTTATTTGTTAAACACCATAGCAGAAAACAATGAAGAGATTATGATAGATATGAAGCAGGCCAGTTGATTTTTCTTTTACTTTCTTTCATTTTCTAATACTCTCTCTTTTCCTCTTTGGGCTCTTTCTTGCAGATTAATTATTTTTTATTTTCGTGTAAAATTTAGATACACCTCTAAACATGCATGGACTGACGGGATAGAATTTGTACATAGAGCTAGCACAAATATCACTTCCACAATGGTTGGTCAACAACAGTAATCTCTTCCACTAGTGGGCTGCTCTGAAAATTTTAACATGAATTGTCTGATTAATTTATTTAAGGCAGGCAATAATCTCTTTTACATTGGAAAATATCATTCACCAACATATTATTTATTTATTTATTTATATAGGGGTTTGAATGCGCGAGGTGAAATATACGCGATTTGAATTTAGTACCTGAGTTTTTAATTTTAACAATTAAAGGTTTTTCTTTAATTTCAAATAGGTTTTTTTTTTTTTTTTTTTTTATATATATAATTTTTAATTTTTTTTATCAATTTACAGTACAATTAATTAGCCATATGTTGCAATATAACTTTAATCTAAATAAAAAGATTAAAAATAAAATTTTTATGAGGGGCAAAACCACCCCTCAGCCAGTTCGCTTTGTGAGGGGTATATGCATGCTAATGATGCTATGAAATTTAATTTGTATTTTAAAATAGTTTCTCTTTTATTTGACTTCAAATGTCCTCTTGTTCCCACCAATTAAGGGTGGCCATTCCTTTAAGAGGGGAGGCTCCTCTCTCGGAAATGGATCTTCTCCATTTCATTTGAAATGAAGATGAGTCATTTAGGTAAAATGGTCTAAAAATGAAGACAAAAATATCCTCATCTTTTACGAGAAGAACAATTATATCCTAACATTTTGCCTAAATGGTTCCTCTCCATTTCAAATGAAATGCAGAGAATCCATTTTCCCTATGATCAAATAGGGTTAGTCATCCATTCGTACAGTGCAGCTCCAAACGAGAACTATGTGACATCAATTTGTTGGTCTATATGAAACTAATGTTACATGTCATCAATTAATTAATTAAATAGGTTATTTATGGAGGCATCTATTTCAAATTAGAAAAAAAAAATTATACACTTAATTTTTTTTTTTTTTTTGAGAAATTATACACTTAATTGCGAAAGAGAAATATACCATATTTTTAAAGTCATTCTAGAAGTTATTCGTGTATCTCTCTTGTTTCACTCTATGAATGAAATGACTTTTAAAATTACAATTTAATTAAAATTTAATAATAATTAATTACAAACCCAATTGTAATTTTAAAACCACATTATTTTTAAAGTAACAAAAAATGACACAATAATGATTTCTAGCATTATTATATTTTTATCAACAAATATTTCACCATGTTGATGTCATGTCACAATTTCAAACTAACCCTTAAATCAACATTGACGGATAAAACTGTAATTTCAAACCTTACACTAAAAAAGAAAAAGACAAAAAATAGAACATTCAAATATATTGGATTTGACGCAGAGAGCTTCTGCTAAGAAGAAGAAAAATCGCAAGAAGGAAAGGGACAATCAATGGCAAAACCCTCCACAACCAATCATCATCTCCCAGAATCATTCTATGGCTCAGTGAAAATCTCCAAGGATGTTCCTTCTCAATCTGTGACTGCGATCAAAGATTTGTTTGAAGACGTAGAAATCTCCGGTCCCATCCCTGAAAATTGCAACACAAAGGACTTCTACTCCGACCTGATCCGCGGCCACCTCAAGCCCCAAAGAGTCGTTCGTGGCCGAGTCACCTGTCTCCTCTCGGTCACACCCGCTATCACTGTAACAATTTCTAATCTTACTTCTTTTTCGTTGTATTATATGCCTGAGAACCGTTTTGTTGCCGAGGAAATGTAGGAAAAGGAAAATTCTCGACCCGTGATTTTGTTTTAGGCATATAATTTTGACAATCCCTAATCAGTGAATTCTGGATTTCGGAGCTCAATTGATTGGGTGATCCTTATATTTGGGAATCTGAGCTAACGTTTCTTTCTTTGCGGGTTACTCAAATTGGCAGTACAAGGGGTTTTTTCTTTTCTTCCTTCTTTCTCACATACTGTTGAAAACCCAGAAAATGGAACGTTTCTAAGATCATTATCCTCTGTTTTTCCTCCGTTTTCTCGGCAATCAAATGTTTATTATTCGTGGGTTTGCAGAATGTCTATCGTTCAGCACATGGAGGGGCTGTTGCAGCCATTGCTGAGACGGTGTCAATTGCTTGTGCTCGAACCGTGGTGGCTGAGGATAAAGAACTCTTTCTTGGGGAACTCAGCATGTCATATCTCTCCGGTGCTCGAAGTAACGTGAGTTTATTTTTCCTTTATTTTCACCAAATCTGTAGTAGCCGAAACATTTTCGTTGATGAATAGGCCACTAAGCCCCAAAAGTGAAATGGGACTCTTGTTTATGCACAGGAGGAGGTGATTGTTGATGGGTCTGTCTTGAGGAGCGGAAGAAATTTGAGTGTAGTTGCAGTGGATTTCAAACTCGAGAAAACTGGACAGCTGATCTACGCTGCTCGGGCCACCTTCTACCACACGCCGGTTGCCAAGATGTGAAGTCTTTGTGGATCGTGTGGTTCAATATCTTTGAACAGGAATCTCCACCCGCTAGCATTTGTGTTTTTGTTAACGTTGGTGTTTTTTTGTTTTTGTTTTCTATTTTAAAGATAAATACAACAGAAAACACTTTTATAAATTCACAAACAGACGTGTTAATTTTGTTGTTTAAGTAAACTATCTGGATTTAAGTAAACACAGTTTACATGAATTGGAAATTTTTGTTAACGTTTGGTTTAGACTCCAATTTCCTATTCAACGTTGAATAGGAGTCTCAACTTTAGGGACAATGTATTTGGAAGTAAGCAGCCTCGAGATAGAGTCCAAGCAATTATTAATTATTATTATTATTATTTATCAAATACAAGATTATAATTCTTTAAGATGAGAAATTTTTTGCTATAGATCTATAGGCATCCATGGCCATCATGTCTTACATTGAGTTAAGGCCTATACAAGTAGATTTCCACAAAAAAAAAAAAAAAATTGATTAAGATTGATTTTGTCCTTCTCTTATCCTTCTTTGCTGACATGGTATTATCAATCCACCATTGATTTTTTTCTTTTCTTTTAATTAAAGATTGATCTAAGGGTGAATTCACAATGCTTAGTCAGCGAAAAGTAATAAGAGAATACAAAATAGCATACCTCAATTATTTTAGTACTTGAATGCTTTTCCCCCTTTGGGTGGAAAATGATCCTCTGGACCTCTTCAGCCTTATGTAAACCAGTTTGTTCTGACCCCAATTATACATTGGAAAATGCATATAAAATATATACTTAGATTCAGAAAAACGTTTACAGGTAGAGATCTAAACTGGACAAATTTCGAATTGGTCGAAACCACAACACTTCATAACTTGGCAATGGGCATGTTGTAGAAGGTAGCAAGAGCAGTATAGACTAACTGCCCTGTTTTCTTGAGCTTGAACTCCACTGCAACTAAAGTCAAATTTCTTCCACTCCTCACTACAGAGCCATCAACTGTCACCTCTGCCTGTGTGCAGAAAAAGTAGAACCTCAGATATTTGAAAAGGAAAAGGAACAAAAAGGCATAACAATGTGAAAGTAGTAAAAGAAATCACGATCATCAAGCGTGTTCAAGCATATGCTACTAGAAAACAATCAAAGCAAGACATCATGGTAACAAGTTAGCAGCACTTGTCTTTAGCCTGGAATTTTCTTCCTCCATGACCGAATACATGGCCTAATGCCAGTGAGTTGAGAGCACATTTTTACATACTTGAACCATGACAATGCATGTTAAGAGCCCAACCAACACATATGAGAAATACCATTGTGTTCGTTTGGCAACACTTTTTGCCCAAGGTTTTTGCTTTCAACCAAAAAGCAAAAGCATTAATAAACAACTCAAAACTACATTCAATCAAACACTTTTTCAAACAAAAACAAAAGGCACCATTCTCATGACTAAGGATGCAAATTAGTAATCATCCTTTATGACTTGTGCGTGATACAGGGGTATTCAAGTAATCAAAGTGAAAGAAATAACAAATAAACAATGCAATTTCAGTATCAAGATCACTCTTAGTCTGATTCACCCAAGAAGAATGAGGTTGCAGTTAAAATGTTTCAGAAAACTCCAGCCTTCGGTCTGCATGCTATTCCTAACAAGAAGGGAATAGTTATTCCTCTCCTTTATGGGAACTATTCCTCACTTTAAGCAATAGCCATTCCTATGGAATAGTTGTTATTCCCATGAATAATAAAGCAGCCTCAAAGTCCCTAACTGAAGCCACGTGGCGTAGTGTGTTGCTGAATCTATAAGCACACAATTCACAATTCTTCCACAAAACCAAGAAAAATTCAAGGGATTGCAAAAAATAGAAGAAAAAGTACTCCCAAGTGTTTCTTATTGAAAATAGACTAAAAAAACATAGTTTGGTGGCCAAGCCATCCTTATTAGGCTTAAATATAAGTACGGTCATAGCCCTGGAAAACAAAGTACAAAACTACCCTACCGAGATTATGTTTGAACGCAATTAAGTCCTATTCGAACGATACTTACAAATTCCACATAGTTCAAACGACCTTTGAACACTAGTGTGAATGGGGGCCTCCGCGAGTACCCTCAAGAACACCCTCAATCAAATGCGCCTCAATTGCCATAGCAATCGAGGCTTTCAAAAACTCACTTGAAGAAGATCTTGCAATCATGTTTGAACGAGAGATGATGTTGTTCGAACATCGGCTCTTGTCTTCAAATTTCTTCATGAAATTATGGACTATTCGATCTACATCATCCTCTATGGATTGGAGAGAATTCCTCACCATCTACTTCAACATCATATTGTGGCCCTTGATCAACATCAACTAGTGCATCATCCTTGACTCCCCGAATTCTATTCCCTTACCATAAGGATTACCCTTTCTACAATCTGCCATCCTATGTCCAAGTTCACCATATTTGAAGCAACGTGGCGGGATACTAGTCGAAGCTGCCTTGTTAGGCTACACATTCGGCTGCCATTTATTCTGTGTAGGTGGTGGAACAACATTATATGCCAGTGGTGTGGGAATTGGGCGACTATTACCTCCAATACTTCCTCCTACGATTTCGAATGGTCTCCTAGACAAAATTTTGAAATTGTTGTCTCATACCTCAAATGTATCTTGAAACCAACTGATCATTCGACTCTGCAAGATCAACACGTGCTACTGCTCTCATGTGTTTCAATAATTCTCAAGTATTGATCTTGATTTTCTCTTGCTGCACTCTACTTTGCTTCAATTGTTACCACCATGCAGCGAATCTCCCCCTAAACTTCGTTGCCACCAAAGAAACTGATGTAGATTGGAATTCAAGGCTTATCTTATCTTATCTTATCTTTTAGTCTTTTATTAGGTTTCTTTGTTAGTCGTTTATTCTATCTTATCTTTCAGTCTTTATTTGAATTAGGTTTCTTTGTTAGTCTTTTATTTGGTTTAGTTGTCTTTCGTAGACTTCTAAATTAACTTTATTTCATTGTTATTTTAGGGCTAGAAGTCTTGGGCTATAAATATATGCTTATAGCCTTTAGCAATTCAGTTTATGATTATTATTGATTTTGTTTAATAAGAATTACTCAGAGTTGAGTTTCTTTGTGTTTTTCCTTAAACCATAGATAGAATCTATAGTTTTTAAGAAGATTTCTTAGATTCTTGTGATAGTCTCACAGTCTTAGAAATATTTACCCCTTCAACTTGATGTTTTCTTGTTCACTACAATCCTACGCTGCATCAGTTGGTATCAGAGCTCCAGTTTTCTTTCCATGGCACCGCCAAACACAAGAAAAAGGGGCAACCGCTTTGCACATCTGGAGGACGTGTATGAACGTAAGGAAGCAGTCGGTGAAACACGTACGGAGGAGCAGTGGCAACGCATGGTGGATGAGGTGGAGATGCTGCAGAAAAAATTAAAGGCGAATCAAGCGGCGATTCGTTGGCAACGCATGGTGGATGAGCTGGAACTACTACGGAAAGAAATAGAGATCTTCACAACCCGAGTTGACAACCGGGGTAGCCCTAAAGTTCGTCACCATCGAACGAATCAACGCTTTGTGGATGAGGATAATGTGGTTGTCGGTCATAGGGCATATTCTAAAAAACGTAGAGCACGATTTGAGACGGAGATGCCGCGACAAGCCAACTTGACCATTATTCGCGAGCCTCAAATCTATCAACCAAATCCATATTCTGTGGAGGAGGAAAGGGAATCTGTAGATGAAGAGTTTCAGGAATCCGAGTTCATTGATGAAGAATTCATATATGAAGATGTTGAAGATCCTTCGCAACGATTTGGAGATTGGGATTCACCACCAACCTATGATGAGGAGCCCGAAGAAGATGACTCATGGGAAGAGGAAAGGCCTACGGAGGAGCACGAAAAATATGGGTTTTTCCCCATGTTTGGTGGTCTCTATCCAGAAGAAGATGGCCAATTGGAAGAGGAAGGGTCCACAGATGTCATCGCCAATTATGAAGAGGATGGCATCGCCGATTATGAAGAGGTTGAAGAAGACCTTCCAGGTGCATTACCTAATTTTAGTGATGAAGAATTAGGTTATGTTGATTTCCTTGGTGTTGAAGATATTTTAAATTCTCCTAACGAAGATTATGGTGAGTTTTATGCGGATGAGAGAAATTATATGTTCACAAGGGAAACAATAATTGACCCATTCTTGAGTATCTTCATGGCACATGGAAGGGAGAAGGAACGAACGAATAGCAAATCTGCAGTATTGCCAAATGGTGTATGGGGCTTTCATGACAACCATCAAAGTATTTCGATGATGAGAAGCGTCACGTTTATTTTGGGGTGTTGCCTTGTTGTGATCTTAAGGAACAAAGAATGGAACGAGTTAACAGGGCACCCGAAGGACCGTGGAAAAGACAGTCTGAATTCGAGGGCGAATTCTCTCCAACCTCGGGAGGATGATGTAGATTGGAATTCAAGGCTTATCTTATCTTATCTTATCTTATCTTTTAGTCTTTTATTAGGTTTCTTTGTTAGTCGTTTATTCTATCTTATCTTTCAATCTTTATTTGAATTAGGTTTCTTTGTTAGTCTTTTATTTGGTTTAGTTGTCTTTCGTAGACTTCTAAATTAACTTTATTTCATTGTTATTTTAGGGCTAGAAGTCTTGGGCTATAAATATATGCTTATAGCCTTTAGCAATTCAGTTTATGATTATTATTGAGTTTGTTTAATAAGAATTACTCAGAGTTGAGTTTCTTTGTGTTTTTCCTTAAACCATAGATAGAATCTATAGTTTTTAAGAAGATTTCTTAGATTCTTGTGATAGTCTCACAGTCTTAGAAATATTTACCCCTTCAACTTGATGTTTTCTTGTTCACTACAATCCTACGCTGCATCAGAAACTCTCTCATCCTCAAGAACCTCATTGAAATCCAACATTTCCTTCACAGCAGCTACCCAATCCAAAAATTATTCGAGTTGCAAGCAACACTCGAATTCAAGTATGTCAAGTTTGAACCCCGCCTCCCATCTTTTAATGTTGTTTGGCACCAATGGATGCTCCCTCCTTGCTCTACGGCTCTGCAAACAGATTAATAAGCTCATCCTCACACTAAAATCGTCATTTTCCTCCACAAAACGCGGATTTGGTTGATGGCGACGCCCATTAGAACCCCCAAGGCGGCAATTTGTTCAGTTAACACGCCAATTTGATCCCAAAACTGGTTACCAATCCTTATCCAATCAAACTGCTCCTCTAAGTGTTGCAAATGTGTCTTCAACTACTCATCATATGTTGTCTCACCACACTCATACACATTGCCAATGCTTGCATACTTACTTCCTCCTCCACGTGCTCCTTTGCGTGCCATGGTAGGAGATAAAACCTTGACTTTAATACCATCTGATGCAACATGGCGTTGTGGGTTGCTAAATCTATAAGCACACAACTCACACTTCTTCCACAAAACAAGGGATTGCAGGAAAACAAAAGAAAATGCACTACTAGTGTTTCTTATTGAAAACTAATAAAAAAACAACATAGTATGGCGGCAAACCTGAAAAACAAAGCACAAAACTACCTTGTCGCGATTGCCTTTGAACATGATTAGGTCGCATTTGAACAAGACTTACAAATCGCACACAGTTCTAACGACCTACGAACACTACTGTGAATGGGGCTTCTTGAGTACCTTGATCGAACACACTTTGATCATCAGAGCAATGGAGGCAAAAAAAAAAAAAACTCACATTCATTGGAGCACCAGAGAGATATGAAATGCTCAATTCCCCTAGAGAAAGTCCCTTATCCTCGGCCACCACAGTTTTGGCACAAGCTATTGACACCATCTCAGCAACAGCCGCAACAGCCCCTCCATGAAATGAACCATAGACATTCTGCAAACCCAAGAAAAACATTTACCATTCATTTGAGGAAATGAAGTATGTCAGAATAATGGTAATTTACCATTTCCATGGCCTTGGGCTTTTGGGACAGATGGTAATTTATTAAAGAAAAACAAAGGAAAAACGTTACAAGAGTGTCATGATTTTTTAGTTATGGTTGAAATACTTAGCCATATTAAACAACTTCATTTTGGGGAAGATAGAACAAGTGATAGTGGAACCCCGAACAACAAAATCATTATATGTATACCAAGTAGTGTAGTATTGATCTAAGCTGAAGTAATAATTACAATTTTCATAAGAGAAAAAGAACTTCAAAGCAATGAGAAATTACAATTCTCTTTGTTTCTCATTTTCTGCGACCAAATAAGCATATAGCTTCCCAACTTTCCTCAGACCCAGATACTAAAACATCTTAATCCTCAAATCAGAAAATAGGAACAACACAAAACATACATTTTTCAACGAACAACTCGAATTTAAGTCTCAGCCACCAAAAACAGAATAGATGTAAGAGAACCATAGAAAATGAAGCAAAGAGGGGTGACGAAAGTTACAATGAAAGCAGGTTTGATGGTGAGGATGCAGGTGACTCGGCCACGTAGGACCCGGTCTGGCTTGAGGAAGCTGCGAACCAGGTCGGAGTAGAAGTCCTTGGTATTGCAATTATCAGGGACGGGATCAGAGACTCCCACGTTTCGTAGGAAATTTGTTACCACCGACACATGTTGAGAAGGAATTTCCTTGGCAATTGTTGTAGAGGAAGAGACTATGTCTGGGAGTTGAGTATCTGAGGGCTTCGCCATTGTCTCTTTGTCTGTTTTTTTTTTTCCTCTCCTAAAACCTGGTGGATAGGACTATTAGATTTGCAAAAAATAATAATAATAATAATAATAATAGAAAGACGGTTGTGTCTCTTCCTCTTTTGTTTTTCATTCCTCTGATGTTGAGGACCTATATAGTAATTTTTATAAAGTAGGGCTTTTAGGTTTTGATTAAAAATAATCAAGATGATATATAAATTCTTTTAAAGTTGGTTTGCCTACTTGTATATACATGCACTGATGCATACAAACATTTTCAAGGAACCTACATAAAACTAAAACATATTAAGCTTAGTAAAAAGATAAAAATAACTCTAATTTTTTTTTAGCAAGACAAAAATACTTTAATAAATTAATGTTTTAGTTTTTTTTTTAAAAAAAAAAACTTTATTAAGTGTATTTTTGTCATTTGTGGGTATTGTCAATTTTTTAGTAGTTTCAGGAAACATTGTTACAATTAAAAATTTATGAAGAACGTTGTCAATTGGGCGATAATTTGAGAAGAGTACGTAGATTTTCTCATATATATATATATATATATATATAGGAATATGCAATTCATGTTTACAAACACTAATTAAAATTTATAGGAATATGTCACATTTAATAATTATATATATTTTTATGTTTACTATTAGTTTATCTATTAAATCAAATTTATTCTAGCCGAGTGGGAAAAGCGTATGGGAAAGAATTACAGACAAAAACTAGTAAAAATGAAAAACCAACGACTGACATGATTTTAGGAGAGGAAAAAAAAAAGAAGCAGACAAAAGAGACGATGGGTAAGCCCTCAGATACTCATCTCCCAGAAATAGTGTCTTATTGTTTCTAGAAGGGTACGTGATGTCATCATATCGCCGGTTTGGGACTCCTAAAACCAATACTCGGAATAGCAAAATTCATTTTATAGTAAAAATGAACGCACATCATTAGAACCGCAAAGAAACAATGCCGCATTAGTTTCACTTCATCGCCAGTACCATTTATACCCTTTTTACATTGAAATAAATGAGTTAAACAAGCTGCTTATCTTAATTCTTATGGCTAAAACACACCCCCAAAAAAAGAGAGTAAAATTAACATCCAATTGGAGATTCTCTCTCACCCAATTGTCATCACTGTCGGCCACTAAAAGCAGGAAACAATTGTGCACAGGGTCTCGGCACTTTCTTCACGTCTTGTGTAAGAATGTATTCTTTGCAACCACACTGAGTAACCTCATGGTTTAACTAACCTCTTCACTTCCGGCACTATTTTATTGGTTTGCTTGCTTTCACCCTAGCAGTAGCTGCTAGTATGGTAGGAAGTTCTGCTGAATGTAAGGCAGACCCCTTGAAAGAGGAGGCAGACAAAAAAAAAATATATTAATATAGCGTGCTATGAAGAAAATTCATGGAAAAATCAATTGTAAGTGTATTTTAGGAGAAATTTGCATTACACTATTGATTGGGTTTCTGAACCAGTAAAAGGGTATCAGATAGGCAGCGGTGATTAAATTTGATGAGATCGAATTCCAAAACTCCATGGGGAATTATGACCAGTCAGGGCGACATCCTGTGTGTGGATGGTGGGGTCTAATTAAGGGGTGGGTTAGGGTAGAGCTTATGCTATCAATTTTGAAATATGGGGGAAAAAGAAGAAAAGCAGAAGTTATACTAGAAGGAAGCTGGTGCCATGGACACCTACTTTACCTCAATGAGAATGTAGCATGTACAAGTCAAATAAAACAACTGAAAGGATCTAAAATTTCACTATCATCGGAGATCAGAAGAGTGAACAGTTATTTGTACTGACCACTTCTTAGGCTTTATGAAAATATGGCATTAACGAAGGCCTCTGCATCAAAGGGTTGAAGGTCTTCAACACCCTCTCCAACACCCACAAACTTCACAGGGATGCCAAGCTCATCAACCACACTGACCTGCAACAAGAAATTACAGTTTATTGATTACCAAGATCGTCTTAAATATAAGTATATAAGAAGGATAAAAATAAAAAATAAAAAAGTCAGAAATTACACCAGAGAATATTGCTCAGATGAAATTAAAACCTACCACGCAGCCACCTCTGGCAGAACCATCAAGTTTTGTCAAAATCAAACCAGTTATTCCAACGATCTGCCACAAAAGCTCCAAGTCAAAAGTTTACATAATCGTTGTATTGCCTCATAAAAAGCAGTTAATAAAATTAGTACCAAACCACGTTAACGCGAAAGGCAAAGATGGGAATAATACTTCATTGAACTCTCTTGCTTGTGGTAGCATATTCAAACCTGTGGTCCCATCCAAAACTAGCAGGATCTCCTGCAAATAAAATGATATTATTATAGACAAGTCTTAGAAACATACTTAAAAAAAAAAAAAAAAAAAAAAAACATTACATCACACAACAGAGAAACAAAATTTGGTTAGACAAGGAATCTTCGTTCATATAGATCCAGATATGAAAACTAAAATTTATTTAAGCTATTCTCCATAACACCAGGGGTCATCAAAGAGACCAGAAGAGATGGCTACTCTAACTGGAATAACTGCAGTAGTCAAAACACACCAATTTCATTCAATTATACAGCATCTAACTAACATCTAATATTTTTCATTTGGGAAAGCTGTCTGTAGATTACAATAATAGCTGGTACTTGAGATGGAAACCACCATACAGAAGTAACACAGGAGAAATAAGTCCCTTACTCCCTTATATACATATATTGGGATAAGTAAAAAAAATTCTGAAGAAGGATGACAAATGCTATACATCCACGGAAAATGAGTTATTGCCTTTCTATAGAAAAGAAAAGAAAAAAATCAGTTTTTCAATGATACCGCTTATGTCACAAAGGGCCAAAGCAACAAACAGACATGAGGTCATACTTCAGTACCGCATCATAGAGGCCATACGTTAGTACCATATCCTAGATCCCCACCCCAAATTTTCTCAGGCATGCCTCCAGATTCGCAAACATTCAAACATGTATACCTATCTAAAAAAAAAAAAAAAAAGAAAAGCTGCCATAATTTGAGCTTACATTTGGTGCACCTGAAACAACTTTGCCCACAGCTTTTTTACATGCAATCAACTCTTCCATCAGGCTGTAATTAGTGTGTAGACCTGACACCATAAAATTACAGTTGTGCTGAAATTTTATCCACAAAGAGGCACATTAAACGATACTGAAAGCTAACCATAAAAGCTGTTTGTACTTACGTCCAGACGTGTCACATAACACTACATCGAAATCTTGTTCCTTCCCTCTTTTCACAGCTTGTGAAAGAACTATTAAGAAGCACTTTAATATCATGAATTAGTATTTATAAAATTGCATCTAAAACTTCTAGAGGCAACAGAACATTAGAAATGAGACACAAAAATGAATTCATTAGACTAGTTTACTTTAGTTGTCTACCTGATGATGCTTTCGCCTTATCCCTTTCAGACACAACAATCTCGCACCCAGTCCTCTCAGCCCATATCTCGAGCTGATCACTAGCAGCTGC
Organism: Corylus avellana; assembly: GCF_901000735.1. Lineage (NCBI taxonomy): Eukaryota > Viridiplantae > Streptophyta > Magnoliopsida > Fagales > Betulaceae > Corylus > Corylus avellana. The sequence goes on from NC_081547.1 coordinate 1,787,613, forward strand.
TCTAAAAGTATCTCCCGCTGCCATCAATATCTGGCACATTTTCAAAAAACAGAATGAAGAACCAACTCATGAAGTAGTCATGCTCCACTTGGCAGAGAAATGTGAAGAAGAAAAGCAAAATGAGGTCAAACTAGTTAAACTTTTGAAACATTAGCTTCATCTGGTAAAAGATCAACATATGTGCGTATGATTATGCACACACAATAACCCATCACCCTCAAATAACAGACACCTTTAGAATCCCTGAAATATCCTGACCTCTACGTGGAGACTCCAAAAACCTTTCTACAAATATGATTTTAACCCCCATTTGCCTCCCTCCATCAAAATTTTATATCACTCTTGTAACGGACAAGACTATTTCCTATTGGATGTAGATACTATTAGTCACATGTAGGGTAAAACTAACTTGGTAATTGCTTCTCCTAATTTAGTCCAACCTAAATCCTGTTATATCTTAGAATAGCAACCCAAATGAAAAGGTCAGACAAGCTCATTTAAGTCTTTGTCTATATCAACACAAGTTGTTCTAGACAATAGCATCTACTACAAGTCAAGTCCTTTCTATCCTCAAAAAAGAAGTACCTTTGATGTTTTCTCTCAGAGCAACATAAATCATCCTACTATATTAGGTAATTTAAACCAAATTTGTACTTGTGGACGTCACCGAAAGAAGCCTGAGGAATGAGCTCCTTATGTAAAACATGAGAAATCCACACCCCTATCCCACTAGGCTGACATGAGTAATTTTTTTTTTATTGGAAAAAGAATAGATTCTCAATATGTTTTCCTTCTATCAATCAAATATTTCTCTTAGTACTCATACTAATAAACCAAAAAAATAAATATAAGGGACCATACTAAGTACAGTTCAGGTCCTCAAATGAACAACAAATTCCACTGTTTCAGTTTTCTTCTTTGTAAGTCATTCTCCTCATTATATTCCATCGCAGGATAAGCAATAATAATCTCACCTTGGCCCCTTCATTTTTCAGTCTATAGGCCAGTTTTCCTGCAAGGAGCAGTTATATCAGAAAATCATTTTCTTGTTTGTAATAAATTGGAAGTTTATTCCCCCCCAAAAAAAAATATTAACCATAGATTTATTAGTTTGAACAAAAATTTTACATGAAGAATTGTTTTTTATGATAAAATAATCCATATACTCTATTGACTTGACAAAATCACTAGAAGCTTGTAATTGGTGTAATATCATTCAACACGAAGAGATCCCTACCAATTCAGTTCAGCAGAAAAATGATTCTGAAAAAAATCTACTACGCTGCATAAATTCCACTAAATATATAATTGTGAAGCCTGGAGCCGGAACTTCATGTTTGTTAATCTAAACATGGAAATATAGACGATGAGCCTCTCTTACACCTTCAACTTAGCTAGCCTCTTCTACCAAACACCTTCTTGAGAAGCACTTTTCATAAAAGAAATGGAGTTTAACCACTAACATTGAAAGCTCAGCAGGGAACTTGCAACCACAGTAAATTCCCATCTTACCAAGTGATGTTGTCTTGCCACCTCCATTGACACCCACAATCATAATCACAGCGGGTTTCCTGATGGCATAACAAAAATTAATCCCAGGTACACTCCAAATTGAGTACAATATCAATCTCGCGAAACATGAAATCAGGCAAAACCAATGCTTTAAACGCCCAAACCTGAATCCAAGCTGAAGCTCGGTTTTACTACCCCTCGTAGTTATCAATTCCAACACACTCTTCTTCAACGCATCCTAAAATCCATCAAAAATCCACATATCAACAATCCACACCAATGTCTTCTGTTATAGAGGAAAAAAAACACAAACTCATTGAATCGAACTTTTTATTTTCAAAAGCAAAAGCAACAAACTACATGGATTGGCCACAGTGGACATAAAATTTAACTCATAGAGCAGTAGGTTAATGTCTTATATGCAAAAGCTCAGTATCAATACCTTAATCTCATTCCCTGACTTAAGCTTCCCTGCCAATATATCCTCCCGCAACCTCTCCACGATCTTAATGGTGATCTTTGGTCCGAAGTCAGACACCAGTAGAGCCTGAAATTAGTGAATAGCACCCAATCAAAGCTTCAATAATCAAACATACGAAAACATTTTTCCGAATTATATTTTTTGGGAAATTGTTTTCCGATAAACAGTTTTCTGGGGAAACAAACGAAGCATACGCTGAAAAGAGGGGACAAGAAAAACCTCTTCGAGTTCGTCGAGGACTTTATCGGTGTCGGCGAGGTTCCAGTAGAGGAGGAGCTCGTCAATGACGGCGAGATTGTCACGGGTTTTCGAGAAGCCTGAGAATACCTTCTCCACGTCACTCTGGGCCTTCTCCTTGATCAAGCGCCCGAGCCGCGTGAAGAACCCGGTCTGCCCGGCCAAGCATTTGAACCGCGAATTGTCGGGTCGGTTCGGACTGTAAGGAACGGAGCGGGCCCTGGGGAGGGTTGAGAGGATGTGGGGTGATAATGAAGGTGAAGGTGAAGGCGGAGGAGGTTTGCAGAGGTGCGAGAGGTGAGCAGGAGAAGCTGCCATTTTCCTACTCGAACTGTGAGTGTGAGAGAGGCAGCCTTTTACTCGGCACCGTTTGAGATAAAGTACTCATGAAACGATGTCGTTCGTATTTTCAAGACATTTATGTTCGTTTTTGATATTTCAGAATGCACAAAACTATGCATTTTTTTAATTCCATAATTCACATTTTTTTAAGACATCCATTTTCGTTTTGGTTATTTCAAAATGCACAAAACTCCATAGTTTTATACTTATTTTTTAGAATTTCTAAATTAAATGTTTTAATAAGAAATATTTATAAAGTCACCACTCATCACAAAAGTTTAAGCAGATAAGAATATATGAATTTAATTATTTAATTAATATTTTAACACTGTTCCACACTTGTAAGCTCAAGCTCTTTCTTAATAATTAAAGCCTAACATATAAAATATATAATTAAAATGAGAAATAATTAACAAGACAAATAGAGAAAGATCAGAAAATGTCAACTTTTGGTCACGCACAGCAAACGAAAACGTAGTAACAGATGAGTTGTAAGTTGGGTTGAGACCACTAATCACGAAGAAAATAAGATCATCGTCATCAACAAGGCTATATATACCCACCGCAGATAATTAATATACCTATAATTTGGGTTGAATGAGATATTCATATATGATTTACTTCATTGAACTCTCGTGCTTGAAAGTAAATTATGTTCATTTCAAAGGGAAATGATTTCCTTGTGATTCAAAGGGAGGAAACAGTGAGGAAAAGTTTGAGGACGAGGACAGAGAAGACGAGAGGGAGAGATGAGCCAAAAATAGGCAATCACAGTAGCTAAAGTATGTGTTTAAGATAAGAAAATACGTGATATTTTTGTGTTATGAACCAAATATATACGATGTAGAGTTTTAGAGCATCTACTAGATATGCTCTACAATCTATTGAAGATGCTCATAGGCTCAATAAGTGCATGATTCATGAATGATCATTCAGTTTACTTCAAGAAATCATTTGTAATACTCGTAATCATGTAGGTTGTGGTTCAATGGTCTAAGAAGATTTTTAAGTGGTCAGGTAAGTATTAGGGTGTGAATTCAAATCTTCACAATAGAGACTCCTCATGCCTAATTAGTATAAACCATATTGGTTCTCATTAATGTCCTGATGGGGCGAGCAATTAAACTATGGCTCAATTAGTCTCGAGTATGCGCCTGCGATTTCCGCCATCTAAGTCCTTCTTGAGTAGTCTCCCACGGATAAGTGTGACTATAGTCGTTTCAAGTAGAATAATCACAATTAATTTCTCCCTCCAACCTTATTAGTTAAAAAAATAAAAATAAAAATTGTAGAAGGAATATCTTCGCCTCGCGGGTAAGGGAAGGGATCGCTTCTCCTCAATAAAAGTTAACAAAAGAGAAGGGTAAAGTTTTCCTTACGTGCATGGAAAATCGGAATCGTGATCCATGATTTTGTTTATCATCCATGACGACATGACATCCAATTAAAATCACGATTCAGAAGTTTCCAATCACCTTTTGGTTGTTTCTCTTTTTCGTTTTCTGAGTTGCCAATCAAATGCTTGACGGTTGACTTGGACATTGATAAAATCATGGGGGAAAAAATTATAGTGTATTATAAGAGTGATTTATTTAATAAATGTGGCAGGTGAAATATAGAAACAAACAACAATGGTAGGTGAACTACTCAAACAGATATAATTTGATGTGCAAACTAAATTAATATTATTGGTCATGTTCGATTGTTCGAAATGGCAGGCTCATCTGAAATCTGATGTAGAAAAAAAATAAATAAATAAACAGCAGAAACGAAAATTCATGGGAAAATGTTTCACATGCGCGCAGAAAGGCTTACGTAACTTTGATGACAACAACATGATGATCCAAGCAAATAAGCGTAGGAAATTTTTCATGGAAATTGTGCTGTCACTTGCCTAGTCGTTGGGCATGCACGGGGTCAAGTCTTGCATAAAAATGGATGACAGTTTTTCTATTAATTTTCTCTTAGAGAGTCGATCTCACGTACAGTGATCTTATCTTAAAATAAATTCATAATATATTCAAAAAATAATAATAGTAATAATAATAATAATAATAATAATGTTATTTAGTAGACGATCATATAATTGTTATACAACTTAAGAAAATGATTGTTTTCCTCCCCTGAGCCCCTGTGTGGGACTTATATAAGACCCACCGGTCTAATAGTAATCTTGAAAATGGGGATGATGGAAGAAGAACCGGGAGAAAATGTATAACACATCTCTATCACTTATGATGTGTCAATGAAAAGAGAAATGATTGTTGTTTTCCTAAGCCTAGGTGGATATTATTTTTTAAATACGGGGTGATCAGATAAATGATAGAGCATTTGCTCTTATTATTTTCTCATCCATCTCTATCCTCTTTTTTTTTTTAATCAACCATTGGATCAAACTTTACTTAGGTGGATCCTACAAATTTAATTGCTATATATATATATATATGGATCAAACTTTACTTAGGTGGATCCTACAAATTTAATTGCTATATATATATATAAGAACAAGAGTATATGCTCTAGTATTTCTCATTGCTAAATAACATTACCCTATTCAAAATAGATTGTAATATCTTCTAACATTGGAAAGCTAGAGCATCAATATTTAATATTGGCAGGGTTTTTTTTTTTTCACTACAAAAAACTTTCTGATTAGTAACGTGTCAATAGGCTTGACATGTTACTAAATGTTAGTAACGTATGGTTAGTAACGTGTGCGGCGTGTAACTAATTTGAGTATTACTAAATTCCTATTAGTAACGTGTCAAATTGACATGTTACTAAAGTTTAAAAAATTAGTAAAAAAAATAATTTTTTTTTTTTTAAATTGGCGAGTAGTGCTGTTAGGCCTGCAAGTTTTGTGTTTCTTCATTAAAAATAATTTCAAAGCCTTTACTATGATCCCAAGCCAAACTCTTGCTGCTTTCTATGGGTCTTGAATCTAGGCTGCCCATTTCCCCCACGGTCTCTGCCTTACTCCTCTATAATGTCTTGGGTCAACAATACTCATGTAATTAAGAAAAGAAACTAAACAAGTTGCAATTAATTAATTAATTTGAAAGAGATAAAAAGATCATAAAAATCAACCATAAAAATCAGAAAAAATTACCCATTAGAGTATACGATGTCCGTTCCCCAAATGGATTCAACCTGAAAAATCAAATCAAACCAACCAGAAAATCAGATCCAAAAAAATTTCAAACACCCAGATCCAAACCCGGCAGAAAATTTTTTCTTCTCTTTTTCATTTTCTTCTTATCTTCTCTTCTTTTTCTCTTTTTCCTTTTCTTTTTCTTCTCCCCGTTTGAGAGAAGAGGGAGATGCCATGGGGATATACTGGCGTGAGAGCAAAAGAGAGAAAAAGAGAAGAAGAAAGAAGAAAGAAAAAGTGCAGCAGTGAGGAAGAAAAAAGAGGGAAGAACAAAGAAAATGAAAAAAAAGAGGGAAGTAGCTAACGCATGTTTCCAATACCCGTTGGTAACGTGTCAAATTTAACACGTTACCATTTACCATTTAGTAACGTGTTAACTTTGACACGTTACTAAAGTTTTCGATATTTTTTTTTTTTAATTTTTTAATTTAATTTAATAATAATAATAATGTAAAAAACTAATTTTTGCCTCGCAGGTAAGGGAAGGGATCGCTTCTCCTCAATAAAAGTTAACAAAAAAGAAGAGTAAAGTTTTCCTTGCGTGCATGGAAAATCGGAATCGTGATCCATGATTTTGTTTATCATCCATGACGACATGACATCCAATTAAAATCACGATTCAGAAGTTTCCAATCACCTTTTTCTTGTTTCTCTTTTTCTTTTTCTGAGTTGCCAATCAAATGCTTAACGGTTGACTTGGATATTGATAAAATCATGGGGGAAAAAATTATAGTGTATTATAAGAGTGATTTATTTAATAAATGTGGCAGGTGAAATATAGAAACAAACAACAATGGTAGGTGAACTACTCAAACAGATACAATTTGATGTGCAAACTAAATTAATATTATTGGTCATGTTCGATTGTTCGTACTGGCCGGCTCATCTGATGTAGAAAAAAAAAAAAAAATTAAACAGCAGATACGAAAATTCATGGGAAAATGTTTCACATGCGCGCAGAAAGGCTTACGTAACTTTGATGACAACAACATGATGATCCAAGCAAATAAGCGTAGGAAAATTTCCATGGAAATTGTGCTGTCACTTGCCTAGCTAGTCGTTGGGCATGCACGAGGTCATGTTTTGCATAAAAATGGATGACAATTTTTCTATTAATTTTCGCTTAGAGAATCGATCTCACGTACAGTGATCTTATCTTAAAATAAATTCATAATATATAATAATAATAATGTTATTTAGTAGACGGTCATAAAATTGCCATACAACTTAAGAAAATGATTGTTTTTCTCCCTTGAGCCTTTGTGTGGGACTTATATAAGACCCACCGATCTAATGGTAAATGGTAATATTGAAAATGGGGATGATGGAAGAAGAACCGGGAGAAAATGTATAACACGTCTCTATTACTTATGATGTGTCAATGAAAAGAGAAATGATTGTTGTTTTCCTAAGCCCAGGTGGATATTATTTTTTAAATACGGGGTGATCAGATAAATGATAGAGCATTTGCTCTTATTATTCTCTCATCCATCTCTATCCTAATTTTTTTTTTTAAATCAACCATTGGATCAAACTTTACTTAGGTGGATCCTACAAATTTAATGGCTATATATATATATATATATATATATATATATAATAAAAGAAGAACAAGAGTATATGCTCTAGTATTTCTCATTGCTAAATAGAATTGCCCTATTCAAAATAGATTGTAATATCTTCTAACATTGGAAAGCTAGAGCATCAATACTTAATATTGGCAGTTTTTTTTGTTTTGTTTTTTTTTTTTTTTTTCACAACAAAAAACCATATGATTAGTAATGTGTCAATAGGCTTGACATTTATTAAATGTTAGTAACGTGTGCGGCGTGTTACTAATTTGAGTATTACTAAATTCCTATTAGTAATGTGTCAAATTGACATGTTACTAAAGTTTAAAAAATTAGTAAAAAAAATAATTTTTTTTTTTTCAAATTTATTTCCGGAATTTGGATGAGTAGTGCTGTTAGGCTTGCAAGTTTTGTGTTTTTTCATTAAAATGAATTTCAAAGCCTTTACTATGATCTCAAGTCAAACTCTTGCTGCTTTATGTGGGTCTTGAATCTCGGCTGCCCATTTTCCCCACGGTCTCTGCATTACTCCTCTATAATGTCTTAATTGGGTCAACAATACTCATTAATTAAGAAGAAAAAAAACTAAACAAGTTACAAATAATTAATTAATTTGAAAGAGATAAAAAGATTAGAAAAATCAACCATAAAAAAAAAATAAATAAATAAAAATAAATAAATAAATAAAAATTACCCATTAGAGAATACGATGTTTGTTCCCCAAATGGATTCACCTTGAAAAATCAAACCAAACCAATCAGAAAATCAGACCCAGAAAAATTTTAAACACCCATATCCAAACCCAACAGAAAAATTTTTCTTCTCTTTTTCATTTTCTTCTTATCTTATCTTCTTTTTCTCTTCTCATTTTCTTTTTCTTCTCCCGATTTGAGAGAAGAGGGAGATGCCATGGGGGTATACTGGGCATGAGAGCAAAAGAGAGAAAAAGAGAAGAAAGAAGAAAGAAAAGGTGCAGCAGTGAGGAAGAAAAAAGAGGGAAGAAGAAAGAAAATGAAAAAAAGTGGAAAGCAGCTGGCACATGTTTCCAATACCCGTTGGTAACGTGTCAAATTTGACACGTTACCATTTACCATTTAGTAACGTGTTAACTTTGACACGTTACTAAAGTTTTCGAATTTTTATTTTATTTTATTTTATTTTTTTTAGTTTTTGAATTAGTAACGTGTCAAATTTGACACGTTACTAAAGTTTTTGATTTTTTTTTTAAATTTTTTTTTTTTTTCAATTTTCAAATTAGTAACGTATCAAATTTGACATGTTACTAAAGTTTTCGATTTTTTTTTTTTAATTTTTAATTTTTAATTTTAATTTATTTTTTTTTTTTTCCAGTTTTCGAGTTAGTAATGTGTTAAATTTGACACGTTACCATTTAGTAACGTAGCCAGGTAAAGCGACACGTTACTAAAAAATTTAGTAACATGTCACAAACTGACACGTTACTAAATGGTAACGTGGCGAAAAATGATTAACAGTGCACACATTACTAATATTACATTTTTTTTGTAGTTTGAAGAAATAGATAAATTCTCATCGATGAAAAATAAGATGGATACAACACGCCATGCTTATTATTAATTAATAGTTTACATTGTTATCATTCCACGTACGTAACTTAATTATCAAACGGAAGCTTGAAAAACGTATACTACTGTTATCATGCGGTCTGTTTCCTAAAATAAGGTCCAGGAAATTATCCGTTAATTTCATAATTGACGTCGTCAACATTTGTCTTCCAACGTCTCCCCCACTTCGTCTGAGCCCCCACGTGTTTCTGTATAGGGAAACTGGAAAGGTCACTACCAGAATATTTGTATTTTTGGATTAAGTCAACAAGATAAGGTACCTAGCTCCCATGAATTTTATGGATATGGATCTATTAAAATTTTTAAGGTAAATTCAGTTTCTAGAATTTTGAATTCAGGCTTTTTTCATTCAATGGTCATTGTTTTATAACGTGTCCCATTACGTACAGAACAATGACTATTTGATAAAAAATGAACGGCCTAAATTCAAAATTTCAAAAATTAAAATTTTCTAAGAATTTCAGAAAATCCTAATTTAAATTTTTTACGGGTTGAAACTCTCACCTTCTAGTTAGCTCTCTCTCTCTCTCTCTCTCTCTTTATATATATATATATATATATATATATATATTAGGTGTGATAATTCATGTTCATGTATTAAATTTTGGTGATATTCAAACTTGAGTATTAAAATCTTTAATTCTAATTCGTTAATTTTATATTAAGTTCTTATAAAATTCTCAGGTCTAAAAAAAAAATTGGGGCAGAGTATCGGTTCAATGGGTAACAACAAGGATATTTTCGGCCGCCGAAAAAAAAAAAGTCAATTCAGTATAGCATGAAATAAAAATTTTACCGTCTACCGTACCAAACCAAACCAATTTTTATTCGACCTGCCTAATCACCTAACACCATGTTCGATAACAGTTGGTGCGTGACCACCGAATACTCTTCCCATTCCTATCAAAAAAAAAATTATCGGAAAGTGTGAGTCTTTTAAATATATTATTCACGGTGCCTTCCACACGACTGGAAAGTAGTATACTACTATTGTACTGTAACTATAACGGGCCAGTGGGCCACGGCGCTTCTTTTTGGGACGTGTAAACATGCGCCCACTAAAATAAGATAAGGATAAATTTTTTTTTTTTTTAAAAAAAGAAGAATATGTTAAGGAGGATTAATTCACATATTTTTTTTTTATTAAAAAATAAATTAGATTACATTTTGAGAGAAATTCCAGCTCGGTCATAGACCCAAGTCAGACGTCCAGCAGTTACGATTGACTGATTCCAACGAAGACGCCCCCACCCATCGAAAAGAAAAGTGGCCTCAACATCCATCAAATCGTTTAATTAGTCCAGTGTTGCTAAAAGACTCGTGGTTTTTTTCTTATATATCTTTTAAAATTAATTAATGTATCTTTTAAAATTGTTATTAAATTTATAATAAATTATTATTTAATTTAAATTCATTAATATTTTTAAAAATCATATTAATTTTTTTAAAAAAAATAGATAAGACATGAGGGTGGCATTTAATATTACTGTTTGTCCAAGTTCTCAAATATCCTCAAATTTTGTCAATTTTTTAAATTGATTTTAGAGAAAATGAAGAAAATAAAATGAAAATTTGGGAACTTTGATATTAATTTTTGGTATTAAAAAATTGACTATATATGAGGATGTGATTGTTTGATGAAGGGTATTAAAAACGTGAAAAATTAAAGAGTAAGAACATGTTTGAGATTGAGTTTGAGAAATAAAACTTTTAAGTTCAAAAACGCTTTTTGGCAAAAACTTCATTTTAAAGCTTTTGCCAAATGTGCGTTTTGGGCCTTTTGACCATTTTTGGAACCATTAAAAACACTTTCAATTCTTTTCTATTAAACGGGTATTTTTTTTTTTTTTCAAACGGACTTTTTAATTGTTAAACTCAGTTTTAGCTTTTTTAGGTTCCTCAAACGCGAATTGGGATCCTCTTCATTTCAAATGAACGGATTAATATCCCATTAGTTATAATAGAGGGGTATTTTTGTCTTTTCATTAAAAAAAGACAAAAATATCCCTATAACTAACTGGATATTATTTCGTTAATTTGAAATGGAAAAGATTCTTATTCATACAACGTGGCATCACAATAACTATGATTGCGGAATTATTGAAAGTTTTGGTGGAAATAGGTGGAAGTTTACTTGGTAAATATGAATGAAATTGGCGTATGAAGCAGGCAATTTATTATTTTATTCAATGGTATTTGGAAACGGCACGCAGGGAATTGGAATTCCATTTCCCCAAGTGTATATAATTAAGCTGAAAATTCTACAGCGCCCGCACACGCCAAAATTGAATTCCACTGCCAAAAAGTCTAACGAAACCCACAAGTCAACCCATACGAACTTCCTTCCCGGTCGGACCTCTTTTCCGCGTTGGTTCAAATAACAGAACAGAAACCTCTTTTATGTTTCTCTCTTCCTTCTCTCAAGCTTCCTTTTGTCTCATAAATTCACTCCTATAAAGAACACTCCTTTCCGATCTCAGTTTCCAACAAATCCCAGGAAATCGATCAAACGTTTTTATATATAATTCATACGTACGTACGCAATATTAATTAGCTGTTGCTCGACATGGAAAGCACGTCACGCACCCTCGAAGTCACGGTGATATCAGGCGAAAACCTACGAACCAACAGGAAACCGGTCAAGAAGAACGCTTTCGTTGTGATCCAAACGGACTCCAACAAAGTTTGCACGACAAAGATGGACGCCGACGGCGGGAGCTATCCTTCGTGGAACGAAAAACTCGTGGTGGACGTGCCAATGCACGAACGGTTTATCACGGTGGAGGTACAATGCAAGACGTCGGGAGGGAACAAAACTGTCGGGGTGGCAAGGATTCCGATCTCGGATTTTGTCGGTGGGCATGTTCCGCAGAGTTATTTGCACTTTTTGAGTTACAGATTGCGGGATAATAAGGGCGAGAGAAACGGGATTATCAATATTTCTGTAAAAGCCAAGGTCCCGGAATACGCATCCTGTTCCGGTACAGGGATGGGTGTGCCTTTGGGGGATAACAATTTCGGTGGGGTTGTCACTGGGATTCCTATTTGGTGTACCAATACCGGAAGATTCTGATGGATTAAAATTGTTATCTATATATAAAATTGTTATATGTGTCTTACGAATCACTAATCTCTGTCTTTCATTTCTTGTTTGTGGTATAAGCAATAATTGCTTCAAGGAAAATTTGTTTGAAAATTTAAAATAAATAATAATAACAATAATAATATCATGATCAAATTAAAGGCTGTTGCCGGCAGTATAGGAGCCAATTTTTTTCTCCGCCCTATTACCAATCGAATTACGTGACGTTATTAAATATATATTTTTTAATTAATATTGGCTTGCAAGATGAGATTTTGTATTGAATTATTAATTGGAATTATCAAGTCATTAATTTCATCAAAAGCTTAGAATTAGGATATTTCAATATATATATATAGATTCTGTTTGAAATTGCGTTTGAGAAATAAAGCTTTTAAGTTAAAAAAAAAAAAACATATATTTTTTTGGCAAAAGCTTTATTTTTAAGTTTTTGTCAAAAATGTGTTTTAGTCATTATTAGACTTTTTGGACCCTTAAAAACGCTTCCAATTTCTTTTACCAAACGGATACTTTTTTTTTCAAACAAACTTTTTTTAAGTGTTAAATGCACTTTTAAGCCCCTAAAATAAGCCCTTAATACTATTAGAAGAATATATTTTTTACTCCATAAAAAATAAATAGACAAAACTACTTTTCAAATATAATTAATTAAATACTTTCGATTTATTTGAATCTAAGAGGATCCTTTACCATATATTCATGGTCGGTGCCACCCACCAACCATGTAGTACACGCAGTGGTGTTGTAACAGCCATGGGACAGGTGGTGGCGTGTTGGCAACATGCAACATGCATGGCTTTTTGCAGCATTAAAGGAGTTTGAGTTGGTTTTGACACTGTTCATCACCATTTTTTTAAAAAAATTAACATAAAAATATTTTAACATTTTCATTTTTTATATCACATCATTTACCTTTTGTTATTATTAAAATAAAAAAAATCACTACAAAACAAAACTTTTTCACTTTTCACTTTTTTTTTATATAAAATATTCTTACTTTTTTTTACATTGATCTACATCAACTACAGTATGTAGGCCAACCCATTTATCAAACACCACCTAATGCATGCGTTTCCTTAATTATTGAGTGAGCTCAGGTTGATTTTCAACCGGGGCCGGCCGCTACCTATATAACAAGTGGCATGCGTGTATTAATTAGTGTATATATGGTGAAAGCAGTTGCCGAGTTGAAAAAATAATTTTTGAAATTTTTGAGGGGCTGAATGAATCCTGAATATATATATATATATATATATATATAGATAATAAAATAATTTGTCTTTGTTCTCTTTATATAGAAGCACAATTCAAAATGAAGACGAAGTACTAATGACAATTTGACACAATCACCATTCATATTCAAAAGTTAAAAAGACTTCGAAAGCAAACTTGTGTCCTTTTACTTCTTATTTTTTGGCACACCTTTTAGTACTTTTGTTTTACACAGAAGTTAAATTAAAAGATTAACTCCCGCAGAAAAACGGTGTTAAGTAGATATTTAGAGGATTTGTATAAATGTTCAAGTGAATTGGTTATCAAGGAATTGAGAAAATTAGAAGGGATATAATAGTAAAATTGGGTTTCTAAGAATTGTGTGATTAAAGAATATATATATATATATATATAGATTTTTTAGGTATATATTGCTTATGTATTATATATTTGTGTTTAATTAGGAGCGAATAAGTTCAATTGAGGCGTGGTGAAATTCTGTACGTGTCATTGGTGCAAGTGACTCGTGGTAAGTATAATTTATTAGTCAAATTTTCATTTTCTTTTTATTTAATTTATTGATGGCAAACAAATATTTTCAGCTTGAATTTCAATGGAAAAGCTATGAAAAAGGTCTGATATATACGTACACAACACGATACCCATTAGTTAATATTTGCATCATGCTTTGTATCACAGATTTATTGGAAAACAAAAAAGACAGTACAAGTAATATAGAGCAACTTTGGTGCACATGTTGCACAAAAGTTACCTTTCGCACTACTAATAAAAAGCTGACACATTAACCAATTTTGTTAAACTTATACTTAAAATAAAAACTCAACCACACCCGATTATATTCTAGATAAACTAAAAAATTAATTAATTAATTAATTAATTTTTTTTTTAGAAAAAAAAAAAAAAAAACAGAATTGAAGGGGTGGCCGGTTCCCCCACTTTGGGTGGCTGCACAGCCACTCCCATGGCTGGGGGTGTGATGTAGATTGGAATTCAAGGCTTATCTTATTTTATCTTATCTTTTAGTCTTTTATTAGGTTTATTTGTTAGTTGTTTATTCTATCTTATCTTTCGGGTTTTTATTTGAATTAGGTTTTTTTGTTAGTCTTTTATTTGGTTTAGTTGTCTTTTGTAGACTTCTAAATTAACTTTATTTCATTGTTATCTTGGGAGTAGAAGTCTTGGGCTATAAATATATGCTTATAGCCTTTAACAATTCAGTTTATGATTATTATTGAGTTTGTTTAATAAGAATTATTCAGAGTTAAGTTTCTTTGTGTTTTTGCTTAAACCATAGATAGAATCTATTGTTTAAGAAGATTTTTTTTATTCTTGTGATAGCCTCACAATCTTAGGGATATTTATCCCTTCTACTTGCTGTTTTTCTTGTTCACTACAATCCTACGCTGCATCAAGGTGGTCGTGCTGCCACTCTTAGGGTGGCAGCTAGCCACCCCATGGCCTATGGGGTTGGTGAGCCACTCACAGGCCATGGAGTGGTCGCGCCGCCACCCTTAGGACTAAGGGTGGCAAGTGGGGTAGCCAGCCAACCATTCAATTCTGTTTTTTTTTTTTTTAACAATTAATTTTTTATTTTATACGTGATATAATTTGGTGTAGTTAAGTTTGGTTTAGGTTTCAACTTCTGATTGGTTGTATAAAACTCATCTTTTGTGCAATCTCCTTATATAAGTTATTCTCCAAATGATGAGATGAAATACAAAAATTTGTACATAACCTAAATTTTAATGTTTAAAGGAGTTTTAAAAATGTTATATATAATTGATAAGCTTTGATTTCACAACCACTACCAGCAGTCTAGTGGTAGAATTTTCTTCTACCACATTACGGACCCAGGTTCGAATAGCGGTGATGATTTCTGCGTTACTAGTGATGGTTGGGTCCATCACCACTCTCTGATATTTCGGAAGAGAAATACGCGCATCTGAGCTACTCTGTTTTGTTTTGTTTTTCACGTTTTTTTATTGGGCTATTAATAATGAAAAACTTTAACTTTTTTTGGGCTATTAATAAATGAGAAATAGTTTTCCTTAATTTTACAAACTTTTTGCCTTCTCTAAGCTCTTGCTTATTGGCTTCTAGCTCTTGTTGTATTTTGGGTTGCTTGCATTGCATGTCTTTTCTTTTGTTCAGTGTTTTTTTTTTCTTTGTTTCTCAATAAAGTTATTATTTATCTATAAAAAAAAAATTAAAAATTAAAAAAAGAACCTAGCCCTCCGGGATATCATGATTTTTTTTCCTAATGCTTTCTGACAAGCATCAGACCTTGTTCCAATGTCTTGAAATAAATGATCATTTCTTCCTATGTTCCGCAAGAATAGTTCCCTTACAGAAAGCTCAAATTTTATTTTGAATACAGACAATCATATCAAAACATAGCAAAATGAAAATACGAATTATTTTTATGAGACAAAAAGCAATAAAAACCACGATACCTCTAAAAGATTACTAAGTTTTTTTTTACTCTTTTTTATTAATACTCAAACCATTATAAATCAAAAAACATAAATTAGAGGTAACTACAAATAAAGGGGGTTTCCTTCTTTTTTTCAGCATTATAAGATTAAGTTCCATAATATTTAACATGACAAATCAAAAGAACTACTAATTTTACAATTTATCGGGGAAACATGCTAGAGTACTCTTTATGCATGATTTATAAACCCCATATATGTTAAAGAAGAGGATTAGAAAACAAGAATAGAAATACTGTATAAGACTCCTACAACCCAGTTTGTGGGAAATTTCTTTCCCTCTTGATATACATTTTGCTGTTAGAACTCCCCCACTGGAAGTCACTCAAGAGCAAGCATGGAAGGTCCAGGCTGCTGACAGCATATGTCAAGTGCGCATGAGATACACAGATGCTAGAAAGGAGGCTCTGATCAGGACTTGGTTGGGAAACTTCCATTTTCTATACCTCTTCACTACCACTTTGGTCCACAGACTTCAAAATGTTGAATTTGCAGAGAGGGCATGTCGCATTGATGTGTAACCACTTGTCTATGCAGGTGCAGTGGAAATGGTGATTGCAAGGAAGTTCACGCAGTTCAGTCCCATCATCATATGCAGAAAGGCAAATGCAACATTCCTACGATTTACAACAAAAGTTAGCGTCAAAAGTGAAATTTCACAACGGGATTCTCCTATGTAATTAGACATCATCTGGAAACACCTAGGTTGCATAGGTGGTGCTCATTTTGCACTTGGATTATATAAGTGCCGCAGAGCTATGGTGCTTGAGCCACCAAGCTTTTGGTCCAACACAAAGATTATACAAGTCCAGCCCTTTTTTACAGCTGTGAAGCTATACTCAATGATGACACCCAAGAAATATTCAAAATATTAGTCATATATAACCACAAATTGGAACTTACAGCATCCTCTTGGGACAGAACCCGTTCTGTGGGAGTATCTGTGTCGCATTCAGTCATCATTCCTCCAAAAGAATCTTGAGTGTCCCCATTAAGTTTCTCAACGTCACCTATCTTTCGGAATTTGTACTTTGGTAATCGATCAATCTCTTCCTCTGTTGCTCCTTCCTTTTCACATACAAAAGATGAAATGAGTTCACCAATGAAATGTTACAATGCATGGAGTTGAGCATCTAACAAAAACGTCGCCTGATTGTGTACCAACCATCAGATTTTCACAGGCCTTTAATTTAGAATAATACTTTCAATTAGACATATTCCTTCTTATTAAGATTCCACTGCACTGGAATGCAGTGACCATAGTGACTTTTGCAATGATATCTAAATGGATTGCCCAGAAACTGCATTCCAAAAGACGAGGTTCAAGAACACACTAAGTTCACTTTGCAAATTAATTACAAGATTCTATATGTGACTTTGAAGATTCTTGACCAAAATACTTCTATTTTGACCACAAACATTTTATTTTTGGCTTGGTTAGAGTGCTTTCATCAGACCAATCATGCATTAACCCAAAAAAAAAAAAAAGGAAAAACGAAGAAGAGAGAACAGAAAATGGCAGGTGAAACTACGACTTTGGTCATCTAACTTATTGGCTGATTTCAACTTTTGCCCCTAAACATTCAATTGTGTGGTTTGTGAGCTTATAAAATCTTGTCAATGTTAGCTTGCCGTCAACCAGAGCACAGAAATAGCTGATGTGGCTCATGGATTGTCTAAGTCATCAGTTTTGCGGATATGGAAAGTTATGTCATAATTTAGGTGACATGGCAATAAAAAAGGGTACACATCTTATCTGATGTGGCACCTCAACCACAAGCCTGAGCTGTCTGCTCTGTTCCAATCAAGGTAGAACCCTAGATTTAAATAATATCCTTCTGATAAAAATATACGAAAATCAGTCCCCACACCACATAAATCCTCTAAAAATGACCAATGATGACTTAACAATTTCCGTGAGCCATGTTAACAGTTTCTAGCAGAAAAATGCAGTCCTATCCCCCAGCCCCCGAAAAAG